>NC_090393.1:22565413-22850421 GCF_036365525.1 Heterodontus francisci
TTCTGTATTCAGGCAGTGTTATTAGAGAAAAAGGACAATATACTTGCCATTTTCTGTCAGCTCATGGGAACAGCATTATCAGGCACAATAGGTAAAATTCTTATTCTGTATGGAAGGCAGTGTTACAGGAATGAATGTACTTATCCTCTACTGTACATAAAAGCATCATTTTCTATAGTAAAGGGGTAATGTACAACTTACACTGCACATTTGATGATTTGATGGAATCTCAGAAATTTTAGTCTAGAATGAAACCATACTAGGAGACATCAACATTTTCTATTTTAACCTTGTTTCATTGCTCTTTCCTCTTATCCTTGAATATTTTTTTCCCATTCAAGTGCTTACCTAATTCCTGCTTCATTAGACACTTACAATGCCTTCCAAACACAGGGCAGTATTGTCAGGTGTAAGAGGGTATAATACACCTTTTCCCTTTAATATTAGGAGATCTCGCTTGATATTCCTGGAAGGTAACCTGGGACTTGACATGCAGTTTACCACAGCTATGCTGCAGCCTAAAAGTGACAGCAGTTCAAATATTTTATTTAGCTTATTTTTCTCTCTTCTTTCCCCAGAACCTTTGTTCTTTTTCTAAGTTATTTAAATTAATGGAAAATATTTCTCCCCCTTGCTTCCAATGGTGGATCTCTACTTTTTGCTGAAGCTGTTCTTGATGTTGCGATATCCATGTTTTTATTTCACTGTTGAATCTCCAAAGACCAGCACCTAAACAGATGGACATTTTTGCCAAGGTTTGGATCTTGCTTGCTGACTGATTTAATGCCACAATGTCTAGGTACCTGATAAAGAAGTCCCTTGGCCCTACCTTAATCATCAAGCCTCCTTAATGATGCAAAACAACTGTTTGCAAATAAAGTTTTTAAATTTAGAAGCTTAAACTGTAAAATATAAAATGTTTTTATTTTCCACTGCATTGTGTCTCATAAGTGTTTTTAATTTGTTTGCTTGTCCACTTCACTCTAGATACATACAGGCAGGGTGAAAGGTAGAACTTGCTCATCCAAAAGCAATTTGTTCAATGCAGTTAGATAACCCAACATCCAAGGGCCAGGTGAAAATTTCAGCAAGTCCAAGGCTTCAGTCAGAAGTCTAGGTCTGTGTGAGGGAAGCCTGTTGCAGACATTTCTAACATTAAACGATGGTTACATTTATTGATGTAATACCTCCTTCAAAGAGCCAGCACTGGCAAAATGGACCAGGTAGCTTCCTTCTGTGCTGTAAGATTCTAATATTTTTATTCTGTGTACAAATAATGTTTTCGAAGTCACAGAAATTTCAGCAAAGAAGGAAGCCATTCTGCACAGTACAATGCTATCAAGTGTAATTGGTATCAATACCCATATTTTCACTAATACTGTTAGTAGTGATACAGCAGAAATATTCTCCTTATTCATTACCAATAAATGAGAGCAGCATTATCAGAAGAACAGGAGTATATAACTCCTGGTTCTGAATTGTGCATGGGGCAGTTTTATTCGGAGTGAAGGGATGATGTACTTACACTCTATTCACACAGGCCATCCAGTATAAAGGGCTAATATTGTCCTTGTATTGTCCATGTCATGTGTTTTCATGTTTGTTGTGTCACACAAGGACATTATCTGGTTAATTCTTCCCTCATTCTGGCATGACAATATAGAATCAAAGAATCTTACAGCACAGATGTAGGCTATTCGACCCGCTGTGCCTGTGCCAGCTCTTTGAAAGAGGTATTACATCCTTTACTACTGATAATATTGCCCATTTACTGGTACATAAGGAGTTTTTTGCCCCTTTACTCCTGGTGACACTGCCTCTATATACAGAGTAAGGAGAATATTCCTCCTCCACTCCTAATTCCACTGCCTCTTTAGTAGAGATTAAGAAGCATCTTAACCATTTTACTGTTGGTATGACTGGTATTGTATACAATACAGAATAAGGAGTATAATACCCATGTAATCCTGAAAATACTGTCCTGTAAATCTATATCATTAAAAATCTTGTTTTCAGCTTTGTGCATTCTGTCAAACATCTCAAACGTCATACTTCAGAGTCCATATGACAAAAGATTATAATACAGAAGCAAGATACAGTGATGCTGGAAATCTGAAATAAAAACAGAAAATAGAAGTGTGGCAGGCATTCTGTTTTAACAAAGTTGGTGAATATTTGACGAGGATGGTGAATATGAATGAGATGAAAATTGGGCAGTTCCTGCAACGAGCACACTATCTACTCCACCAATATTATCCATATTGATTCGCCCTGTAGCCTGATGCCTCTGTACGTTGGGCTGCAGTCTGAATGACCTTTCAGACTTTCTCAATTTCTAATTGATAATGGGGTTGAGACCATCATGAGTTGTGGTGGTTCTTTTCTTGGTCAATAGCTAAAAGATTTCGCTGGGTCACTGTCCCATGAAGAATATTTCTTTTTAAATAGTTAATCGTTTATGGCATTAAACATGGGGAATAAAGACCAAGTGGTCTTAAAAGGAATATTTTCACCAAAATGGTATTAAAGCTTCTATGGAATTATTTACCAGAATAGGCTTTTGAGGCAGATAATGTGGGATCAAGAGGGTTAACAGACGAAGAATTTACCGATAAGATAGATTAACTCTATTTACCTGCCTTCTATCAAAAAGGGACAGGCTTGTTGAACCTAACGTCCATTTCCATTTCAAAATAATTCTTCCTGGAGGGTAGCTGTAATTTTTGCAAGATTGACAATGGGCGACAGAGGTGAAAAGGAAGTGCTTAAGGGTTGTGGGTTAGAAAATGTGCTGACATCTGAGAATTAACTTTTGATAATATAGCCCACTTGAAAGAGAAATCTGCTCTATTAAAGTATATATACTTATCCATAGATCACCTCCATATGTTGTTAGGTTAAATAGGTCTCTGCTGTATTTCCTTTTACTTGCTGCAGCACCAGAATCGTTGTAAATAAACCATTATGACCACTAAAGGGTGGCAAGAGCTGTGATGAGTAAAGGCAGGTTCTTTGTTTCAGGCTGCGTCATTCAGTATATTTGGGCATTCTCACATTGTGACACATTTCCTTGGTGCTGTGGCCCGTGCTTTATAATAAAACCCTTCTACGAAAAGGCCGGCATATTAACAATTTTCTAACGAATTCCAACATAGGAGTGCTCAAATCTTTATTTGAAGTTTAGGTTAGTGCAGACTTTCCTTTCTCCTCTGCATAGGATGACTACTGGTTCTTATCTCATCGCTGCTTAATACTGCATTTCCACATAAATCCATAGCTGAACCAGCGCTGTGAATTTAGGGTTCCCCAATTTCTTTCCCTCCTCTGCTGCAGGTGTTGTTTCACAGCAGCCTCTCATGTCTCATTCTTCACATGAGTGTTGGGCTATTCAATTATGGAGAGCACCACCCTCAAGCCCCATCATCTCACTTGACAAATGCACACATGCACTTTTTAGCAGGGCTCACTGGATAGCAATCAAGAGTGGAGATCTCACTTGATTTACTGCTGCCAAGCTCAGAGACAGTGAGGCCAATGGTACTGCCCTAGTGCATATCCGCTAACTCGATATTGACTATGAATTTGGGAATTTCCTCATCTGTACAGATTTATCCACAGCCATTTGTGAAGCTGACCCTCTCTTTCTCCCTTCCCTTTTTATTGTTGCCCATTCTGCATGGGAGATTGGTTAAGAAGGTAAGAGCCCATGGGATCCAGGGCAAATTGGATCCAAAATTGGCATGGTGGCAGGAGGCAGAGGGTTATGGTTGAGGGTTGTTTTTGCGAGTGGAAGCCTGACCAATGGTGTACCGCAGGGATCGGTGCAGGGACTCCTACTGTTTGTAGCGTACATTAATGATTTAGACGTGAATGTGGGAGGTATGATCAGTAAGTTTGCAGATGACAGGAAAATTGGTGTTGTAAATAGTGAGGAGGAAAGCTTTAGATTACAGGACGATATAGATGGGCGGAGCAGTGGCAAATGGAATTTAACCCTGAGAAGTGTGAGGTGATGCATTTTGGGAGGACTAACAAGACAGTGGAATATACAATGGATGGTAGGACCCTAGGTAGTACAGAGGGTCAGAGGGACTTTGGTGTACATGTCCATAGATCAGTGAAGGCAGCAGCACAGGTAGATAAGGTGGTTAGGAAGGCATAGGGGAGACTTGCCTTTATTAGCCGAGGCATAGAATATAAGAACAGGGAGGTTATGATGGAGCTGTATAAAATGCTAGTTAGGCTACAGCTGAAGTACTGTGTACAGTTCTGGTCATCACACTATAGGAAGGATGTGATTGCACTGGAGAGGGTGCAGAGGCAATTCACCAGGATGTTGCCTGGGCTGGAGCATTTCGGCTATGAAGAGAGAATGAAAAGGCTAGGGTTGTTTTCCTTAGGGCAGAGAAGGCTGAGGGGGACCTTTATTGATGTTTCTAAAATTATGAGGGGCATTGATGGGCTAGACAGGGAGAAACTTTTTCCCTTAGTGGAAGAGTCAATAACCAGGTGGCATAGATTTAAGGTAAGGGGAATGAGGTTTAGTGGGGATTTGAGGAAATGCTTTTTCACCCAGAGGGTGGTTGGAATCTGGAACACACTGCCTGAAGGGGTGGTGGAGGCAGGAACCCTAACAACATTTAAGAAGTATTTAGATGAGCACTTGAAATGTCATAGCATGCAAGGCTACGGGCCAAGTGCTGGAAAATGGGATTAGAATAGATAGGTGCTTGATGGCCAGCACAGACACGATGGGCCGAAGGGCCTGTTTCTGTGCTGTATTACTCTATGACTCTGTTCTCTTGCTCCAGGCAGTGTTCAATAGCCCTTAGTGTGGACAGATAAATCTGGAATCCTAGGCTGAAATCCATTGCATGGGCTGCAGCAGAGTGGTTCTGTTGTGATGTACTCTTTTTGATTTTTTTTCTTTTGCTCTTGACCTCCTAATTGATAAAGCTCATAACCTCTGCGTGTCAATTCCACATTTACAGTTGCACAGCCACCATAGTGAACTTGCCACATAGAATTTGCAGCTGGGGGCCACTTATGACATTGTGCATTGCAGTTTTGCGTTTAACAAGATGAGGCTAGCAATCTTTTTACCGTCGTTTCTTTAGCATTGCCTTTCATGTACCAGATTACACTTAGGGGTCAGCTCACATCTGGGATCTGATTGTAAGTGGGAACTAGATCATGTGGAAGGACTGGGTTTTACATTGATGCTGGATCACCCATGGGAATTGATCTCAAACAGGAACCAGATCATGCACAAAGACCAGACCATTAGCAAAGACTGAATTGAACACACAACCCTTATTACGGGCAAGGACCTAATCATGCAAGGGCCTCTTAAGAAGCAGAGTGACCCTCCACTGCTTTTGGGGTTTCCTGTTCTCAAGATTTCTTTGGTTCCCCTGACCATCAGCAGAAGATCAACGGAAACCTTGGAGAAGTGGCATAGTTGCTTTTTATGGTATTTCTCCAGGGTTTGTGCAGCCCTTCTGCCGAACTTATATCTCTGAACTACAGAACTGCCACAGAAATTAATAACAAATGTAGCTCTAGAACAGCTATAAAATCAAGCAGATTTTGGCTACAGTGGCAGGTGAAGGACTGTCATTGGGATTTCAGGAAAAACATAAATGGTGGATATTTGAAATTTTCAAACCATACCTACATGAAGTTTGGAAAAACACTTGTTGATCCTGTCCTTCCAAACTTGTGTAGTGTTTGAAAAGATCCTTTTGGACTACGTAGCAGTGGGGTGGAGTATTGGTAATTAGACTAATGCTGACAGCAGTGGGAGCTATTTAAAGTGATTATGAATCAAGTCCATCAAGTGCAATGTACAACACTAGAGCATTTTGGCATAAGTATAATTTTTCCTAGCTTTTATTGATTTTAAGTAGCTCACTAATGCCTTGTGCTAGTATGGGCTCCAGTGACTAAAAGTATCCATTTTGTTTCTGTATCGGTCTCCAGATTAGATCTGGATGTGTTGAGATCCATTCAAATACAATCATTCTTCTTTGAGAGTAATGTGAGGACATTATTGGGCGAGTAGTTAAATCATTATGTGACTTATCACCCAAAGTGGGTTTGCTTTGAACGTAATGGAGCTAATTTTCCAAGTATGCGCTCGTGGCAAGGCATTTTGTTAGTTTCCTGTGCTTAGTGTAGAATTACTGGCGTGCTAAGTTAATATTTCAAACATTGTGGTTGTTCTAAATACAGTTGGATGCTGTTGTGATTAATAAAAATAAACCATTTTATGTCTAAATGTTAGTTTATTAGCTCCATGTTACACAAGGAGTTTGAAACCAGCTTCACTCATAGAAGTCAAGTCCCAGCTTAACTTGATGTAGTGTTTTGAGGATGTCAGTTGCCTCCAGGCAATTTATTTGATTGAGAAGGCAAGCTGCACAATCTTAAACACAAATATTCTGAATGATCAGTTCAAATGTGTCCGGCAGTTTCTTTTGAATTTAACTGACAGCTATTTAAATTTAATGGAGCCCCAGTAACTGTAATGGTGGTGATAATTATCCTGCACTGTCAATTAAGTTTATCTGGAGCCTATGAAGAGAGTGCTTCAAGGACCCCTGAAGACTATCAGTTAAGGTAGACAACTCTTGTTACATAAGGTTGATTATAATTAGTTTAGAACTGGGTTGTGGATTATATTGGTTTCTATTATATTGGGAGTTAGCAAAGTTTAATAACTACTGTAGCAGTTATATAAGTTTCTGCTCTTTATTTGCTTGTTCACTTGCAGTTCAAGAAACTTGTTTGGCAGTCAAAACTTCTATCCCGAACATCTATACTGTACGTCTCAGTGCTAGTTCCTGCACATGTGTAGCACACACTCAATGAAAACTGTTGTAAGCCATTGAACAATTTATGTATGTTTGTATATCGTCAGTTCCTGTATCTATAAAGCTTACAAGTGGTACTGTACAGCGCAAATAGATCTCAGTTTTGCACCTGGTGTAAGAACAGTTTACTCCTGTCTCATACTGTACAGCTTGCAGGTCTCTCAGTTCCTATAAATGTACAGTACAAACTGAGCATAAAGGAGCATTTCAGTCACCATGTGGCTTGAGTTTGTCTCACAATCACTGCTGTATATCTATGCTGTGCAAGTTATACACCGATTACAATAGAGAGTGAGTATCTAAAGTGCCAGAGAAGTTATGTTGTTGATATTGGAAGATACTGTGTCTTGTATCTCAGACAAGTACTGATGCTTTACGTTTTTTTCTTCATCCACAGGATGTGGGTGTTGCTGGCATGGCCAGCATTTATTATCCATCCCTAATTTCTCTTGAGGCAACTGATTGGCTTGCTAGGCCATTTCGGAGGGCAGTTAAGATTCAACCATATTGCTGTGGGTCTGGACTCCCACATACATAAAGGGCGTCAGACTTCCTTCCCTAAAGGAAACTGTACTAGCTTTTGAAAGAGATGTGAATATGTCAGAAATAAAGAAAACAAATGGGATTAATTGTTAGGCTCACACTGCAGTTTTGTAATCTTGAGGAGCAAATATGCATGTTTGAGTGGCTGCCCCCTGAGCTTCGAGCTGTAATAAAAACAGAAAATGCTGGAAATATTCAGGTCAGGCAGCATCTGTGGAGAGAGAAACAAAGTTAACGTTTCAGGTCAATGGCCTTTATGGCTGTCTTGTTGTAGGCAGTACTTTTGTTCCGAAGTCACTGTGATTAATGTCCAGTGAAGGTACCCAAGGGAAGTGGCACTAATCAATGTCTGATCATAAGCATCGATTTGAGACCAATGCTACTTACATTCACTGGTTCTGGGGTAGGACTGATTCCACCCACTAACCCCTGATCAGTACTAACCCCACAAACTGATTCTGGATCAGTACTGATTCCATAGACTGTAACCCGGAAAGTACTCATCCCATGTGATTAAAGTGAACAAATAGCTTAATTCTCAAATACAGTTCTGCTTCACCTTAATGAATACAAAATTCAAATAACATTTAAAAATGTATACTGTGGAGAGGTTAGTAAAACTGCTTTGTTAAACTTGAAGTCTCAGAATCTTTTTGAATTCAGGGCAGTGACTGGTACTGCATTAAACCCCACTGGAGGAAGTGAGATTAGAGCAGAGAGGAAGTGAGATGGAGTGCTAGTGAGAATGGGGGGAAGCAAATTCAGGACTGCGGCAGGCCAATTCAAGATCAAGGGCAATGAAGTCAAGACTGGAGAAGCAGAAGAGAGCTTGATAGAATCAGCAGAATAAGCAAACACTCGCATGTTTTTGAAATTTCATCAAGGCCTTGAATTCATTGCACAAGTGATAAATGAAGCTGCAGTTTAACCACAGCATTTACAACATAAGGTTGTGCTCATAGACTGTGGCCTTCAGCATCCTTTCATGTGCGAATCAGACACTTTGCTTTGCATAGTAGTCAGATGTCTGAGACATTGCAGAAGTGAATAACCTTGTCATGTCAGGCTGCTCAGAAACCAGAGACATACAGTAGAAAATGTAAAATCTTTTCTTATCTGCATCATGCTGTTTCCTCAGTTCTTCCCCTACATAGCTTCCTATGATGTGTGGAAAAGCGTGGTGTCAGTGATCTTGAATATCCATGGTTACACGATAGGAAATGGCTTCTGTCTGTGTGTGTGCATTGTGCCTTCTCCCCAATTTCTTTAGTATTTTTCTGAGGTTCTCCTTTTTTCTCAGCGTCCTCCCTAAAACTTTGCCTCACTGTCTAGATAATAGGCAAGGAATCTGCTTTCTTGGGTGTAGATTGCTACCAGTTAGGGTTGCCAACTCTGGTTCGACCTATTCTTGGAAATTTAATTATATGACATTCTGCCTTCAATCACTCCATCCAATCAAACAAATTTCCTCCCTCATTTCCAACCTTTTTATAACTAATAAACAAAAGTTTTCAAAGAAAATGGGGGTAAACACCCACAATGTTTTTCATGCCCCTATGATTTTTTTTTCCCTGGGTTGCTCACAGCAAAGTCCAAGAGATTAGTTTTTAATCCTTGGACAGTCCAGAACAATCCAGAATTCTTGGGAAGCCTATTACCAATTGTCAGTAATACCAAATGACTTATTCTTTGATTCCCTTCCTCAGTCCCTGCCCCTGCTCAGTAGCATTACATGTGACAATGTTGTGGGGTAGGAATTCAGCAGCAAGAAAACTCAGATTTTAACTTCTGTAATACAGTCAGAGTCAGCAAGACAGTCCAAGAAATGCTTGTGACATCAGGGTCACCTGCTTTTGCTGCTTTAGAAAGATGTAATTGATTTGATTTACAATCTTACAATAGTATAAATGTAATATACTGGAATAAACACTGATGGACATCTTAAGCCAATGGTATTCAAAATTTATTGTGCAATGGGCGGCACAGTGTTAGTACCGCAGCCTCACAGCTCTAGCGACCCGGGTTCAGTTCTGGGTACTGCCTGTGTGGAGTTTGCAAGTTCTCCCTGTGACCGTGTGGGTTTTCGCCGGGTGCTCCGGTTTCCTCCCACAGCCAAAAGACTTGCAGGTTGTGAGGTAAATTGGCCATTATAAATTGCCCCCAGTATAGGTAGGTGGTAGGGGAATTGAGGGAAGGTGGGGATGTGGTAGGAATATGGGATTAATGTAGGATTAGTATAAATGGGTGGTGGATGGTCGGCACAGACTTGGTGGGCCGAAGGGCCTGTTTCAGTGCTGTATCTCTAAATAAATTTAAAAAAATAAATAAATATTTTTCTTCCAACAACAGCAACTTGTATTTATATAGTATCTTTTACATAATAAAATGTCCCATGGTGCTTCACAAGAGCATTATCAAAAATATTTTGACACCCAGCCGATGAGATATTAAGACAGATGATCAAAAGTTTGGTCAAAGAGGTAAGTTTTTAGATGTGTCTTAAAGAAGGAGAGAGGTAGAGAGGCGGAGAAGTTTAGGGAGGGAATTCTTGAGCTTAGGGCCGAGGCAGCTGAAGCATATCTGCCAGTAGTGGAGCAATTAAAATTGGAGATGTGCAAAATGCCAGAATTGGAGCGCAGAGATCTGAAAATTGTAAGCTGGAGGAGGTTACAGCGATAGGAAGGGGTGAGGCCATGGAGGGGGTTACGAAAGTGCTTCCATTATTTGTAATTTTTTTTTTGAGAACTTGTGTTAAAACTGAAAAGATTCCATGGGTGTTTTTTTTTACCAAGTTCACTGACAGGACAACATGTTGTTTGAAAGCCACCTATGCTGGAGGCCACCTGTGATTTGGGCTCAGAAAACAGCAGAACCTTTGGTGACCTAGGAAAAAAATCATTACAAAGAAGCCACATGTCAAGGTTTATGGAGGTCACGAGGTTGACTCACTGGGGTTTGAACGTTGTTTTCCGTTTTAGTTGTGGTATGAACTGTTTGAAGACAGTTGGTGTTGTCCTGCCAAGGAGAAAAGAAATCACCCGGCTCACCAGCTTCTCTACCTTTCTGAAGAAATCCTGCCAGGATCCAGTGTGGGATAAAAATCCCTGGTGCCATATAGCTCCTGAGGAGCTGAAAAAAAATCCTGCGATTCCAGTGTGTGCTGACGGAAAAACCTTGATGCCACATTTCTCTTAGAAAGCCTACTAGAATAATTCTCGACATCTCCAGAATGGACTGCTTCTGCAACGATCCTAGTGACCCATCTCTGTATACCCAGATGCCAGACCAAAAAAGGGACAACTGACTTCCTTCCGTGTCTTTCTTTTTTCGTCAAGAATTAGCAAGTATTTGTCCAAAGTAGATTTTTTTGTCTTTTTGTAATAGACCTCTGCAGAGTGAATTTCTCTATTTTTTCCAGTGTGTGTGAGTGCAATTGTGGAATTTTCATATTTTTTAAAATCAGTGTGATAGTGCTTTGCTTTGTTACTGGTAAAGTCTTGTTTTATAATAAACTGATAATTTTGTTGTTTATTAAAGAAACCTGGTTGGTGTATTTTATTCTGGGATAAAAATAAAGTATATAATTGGCTGTATTGGTAACCAAGTCAACATTTAAATAGATGTTGTAACCAGTGGAGAAGTGGAACTAGAAAAAACAGTACACTCCTCCCGCCTCGGTCGTAACAAGGAATTTGAAAAGAAGGATGAGAATTTTAAAATTGAGGTGTTGCCAAACCGGGAGCCAATGTAGGTCAGTGCACACAAGGGTGATGGGTGAATTGGACTTGAGTTTGGATACGGCAGCAGAGTCTTAAATGAGTCAAATATTATGGAGGGTACAAGGTGGAAGGCCATCCATGAAAGAATTGGAATAATCCAGTCTAGTGGTAACAAAGACATGGTTGACAGCTTCAGCAGCAGTTGAGTTGAAGCCAGGATGCAGACATGTGGTATTACAGAGATGGGAGTAGGTGCTCTTTGTGATGCAGTAGATATGGGTTTGGAAGTACATCTCTGGGTCATATAGGAAGCCATTCCTCATACTTAGCCTCTGCTCTGTGTTTGTGCTGTGAAATGTTGCCGAGAGTAAGAACTCCTGAGAACCAGCTATAAACACTGACACTCCTAGGGAGTCCCTGCAAATCTTGGCACACTTTTAATGAGCTTCATGTCCTAACTTCCAAAATACAGTGTTACTGTGTAAGGCAAACAGTGCCATCGATGCAGAAAATGTTACTTTTATTACTGCAATAGAAGTAATGTGATATTAACACAACAGATAAAGAAAAATATAGAAGAAATCAGGTGAGATGGAGACATTTGATCTCTCTTGTTGAACATTTGTGAAGTGTCGCCAGGGTCAGATGACATCATTTAAAAAATTTATGGTTTAACCCACTGATCAGACTAAGTTAGGATTTCTGTGCAGCTGAGTTCAGTGTGATGGCAGGTTCTTCCAAAAATAAAAGGTTCCCCAATTTTTTTCCCCACTTATGAGGACACTGAGTCTTGCTGGACTAATGCCACAGACAACTCTCCGGTATCTTGTCCAAGTACCTGTTCTTCATGTGTGAGTGTGGATGGTGAGTATTGGCAGGCTATTTTATTTTGGAGGCCATCACCAAGAATACTGGCTGATATGTCTTTTCTTATGCTAGCATAGGGCATGGAAGTAATTTGGGCGGCGCAGTGGCTAGCACTGCAGCCTCACAGCTCCAGCGACCCAGGTTCTGTTCTGGGTACTGCCTGTGTGGAGTTTGCAAGTTCTCCCTATGACCACATGGGTTTCCTCCGGGTGCTGCGGTTTCCTCCCACATGCCAAAGACTTGCGGATTGATAGGTAAATTGGCCATTGTAAAAATTGCCCCTAGTGTAGGTAGGTGGTAGTAGAATTGGCACAGTGGCGCAGTGGTTAGCACCGCAGCCTCACAGCTCCAGGGACCCGGGTTCAATTCTGGGTACTGCCTGTGCGGAGTTTGCAAGTTCTCCCTGTGACCGCGTGGGTTTTCCCCAGGTGCTCCGGTTTCCTCCCACAGCCAAAGACTTGCAGGTGATAGGTAAATTGGCCATTGTAAATTGCCTCTAGTGTAGGTAGGTGGTAGGGAATATGGGATTACTGTAGGGTTAGTATAAATGGGTGGTTGTTGGTTGGCACAGACTCGGTGGGCCGAAGGGCCTGTTTCGGTGCTGTATCTCTCTATGACTCTCTATAATTCAGGTATCCTAAGTGCTATCCTGATTTCATAGTCCGTTAAAGAAACAAAGACAAATTTTCAAGAATATTCATTCCAGAATTACTACAGAGATTGAACCTGGAACCTTCCTGGTCTTTATGGCTTTGTGCCAGTTGATATTACATCCTTATACTGTACACATTCTGTTTTGCTTAAATGGCACACTTGAGTAGTAAATAGCCTGCAGTGGGTGCTTATCTGATTGCTTATTCTAATAATTCATCAGCATGGAGAGAGGATTAAAGCATATATCAGCCCTCCTTGGTAAACTGAATTGCTATTGAACTACAAGTACCCAGGCAAATTAAGTAGTCATCAAAGGAAATTTGTCTTGGGGTGACAGAACTGTCTAGAAGGTCCCTTCTAACTGTCCCTTAAAGTTGCTTGCCAATAATTCTCAATCTTAGTTGTTGTTTACATTGGGGTTGAAAGAAGTGGATGTACTAGTGGTTGATTTGTCTTTTTGTTTCTGTAATGGACATGGACATCAACTACTTATCCTGTGGAGTGCAATCAAATGAGGATAGGTAAATGGATAAAGTCAGGGTCAAAGGTTAAGAGAACTCTTAATCCAGTAAGAAAATTTCCCTGAATTATGTATGTATTTGACATTACAGGAGGAGCGCCCCCACAGATTAATTCTTTCCCCTCCTGTTTTGGATTTTAGATGGATGGATGCTGGGAAAGGCACAAGATGTATGTCTTAAATAAAAGTTATGGTTTGTACTGCATGGTACTACAGTTGACAGTCTGCCTATATTCTGCTCACTAGTGTGTGAAACTGTGCAGATACATGGAAAAACAACCATAGATCATTATGCTACATGCTTTCAATTAGAGTACCTATTTATTACAGAGTCTGAGTAACACAGTGGGTTAGCACATTATCCTTTCAATTGTGGTATCAAGATTTAAATCCAGCACAAACTGGCAATGGGAGAGAGAGCCTGTTCTTTCACTTTCAGCTGAAAAAAACCTGCAGGAGACCAGTTTCATTTTTCTCCTGAAACAGATGACTACTTCCAGGAGTCTGGTTCCACAGGACCAATTGCAATATTTCAATTCCACTTCCAATACCTAGCAATCTTTAATCACATCATGCCCAGGCATTGTGTGTCCTGAGCTATTCATCCAAGAGGCATCACAATCAAGCCTGATGCTGTCCTCCCCAATAGCTTCACAAGCACACTTCCATCAGGGTTCATTGGGTCGCAATCAGGAGTGGAAACACTTGCCACTTTTTGATCTACAAGGGAGTAAAGGACTATTGGGGGGCAGGCTGGAAAGTGGAGTTAAGGCCATAATCAAATTAGCCATGATCTTATTGAATGGTGGAGCAGGCTCGAGGGGCCAAATGGCCTACACCTGCTCCTATTTCTTATGTTCTTGCCAGTTTCCTCTTGCTAAACTATGTGCCCTGAGGCTCATCGTGCAGCCCCAGCTGCTACCCTAGTTGAGATCAGCACACTCGGATGGGGATTAAACCAGCAATTTGCTGGTCAGTGTTGTTTTTCTACTGGTAGGATGAATTTCTTAAGGCACTGTCTCTGTTTTTAGTGCACTGTATGTACAATTATGATGGGTCAAGCATCAAGTTTTAAATAAATTGTTAATTTTTTATCAGTCATTTTATTATTGTTTCATCAGTAGGAAACCATCTTCACACAAGACTAAATTCTTTATGGTTGATTCTCCTAATTTGCCCCCTTGGCAGGGAATATCGCCCATTGGTGGAACATAACCAACAACATTCTGTCCATTAACTTTAATGGTTGGAAAAGTGGCATGCTACCCTTGATATTCCAGCCATTAAAGCTGATGGAAATGGCCAGAAAATCACTAGTAGTGTGCCCCATTTCTGACCAGTGGTACAAAGTTTGGCTGTGTTTTTCCCATTTGTGAGACTAGTGGAAGAGGTTGGCACAAACGTACAAACATACAAATTAGGAGTAGGCCACTTGGCCCCTCAAGCCTTCTCCACCATTCAGTAAGATCATGGCTGATCTAAATGTAACCTCAACTCCACTTGTAAACTTGTCGAATTACCCCCTTGATTTCACTTTGGGTTTGTATTTACTGAATGTCTGCCAGAGATCCATTTAAATTAGCTCTGTGCTTCTCATCACTGTCTCTGGTGACTGCTGTTGGCTTCCCTTGAGATGTGGTCTCCAGAGTGCAAACAGAATGAAGTTTCTTTATGATCTTAGATCAGCTTCTGTTCAACTGCCATAATAATGTTTGTTTGATATCATTACAGAATGAATGAAACAGATGAGGAATTTGTTGACACATTTTACAGCAATGAACAATCAACAACAATAAGTGTTAATTATCTACTTAACAATATGCAACTCAGTGTTTTATGGTCAGAATAGTCAAGT
The DNA here is from genome assembly GCF_036365525.1 of Heterodontus francisci. Taxonomy (NCBI): domain Eukaryota; kingdom Metazoa; phylum Chordata; class Chondrichthyes; order Heterodontiformes; family Heterodontidae; genus Heterodontus; species Heterodontus francisci. The sequence continues at coordinate 22,580,447 of NC_090393.1, forward strand.
GGTTCTGATAACACATCTTTGCTCAGCTTCCAACAAAACCTGAGGCAATACATGTAGCAAATAGGAATCATTGAAACAACATTATAATCCAATGAGGAGCCTGCTAAATATGGGAATCTGAAATTACATCTTTGCAGTAACCAACAAATGTTTCCCATGCTTGTCTGAATTTCCTATTCCTTCTATTTTTCAGTAGGTGTTAATCTGTTTTATCCTGAAGGTTTCTTACATGGCTGGGGCATTTCATAAGGTTTCTTTGTTGGCATGGGGTCTGTAAATACATTCGTGTTCCATGTAAATTTGTTGAGAAATGAGATTGAAATATTTAGCAATGTTGATTTTTTTCCCCCTGCAAAGGGCAGGGAGTAAAAATTAGAGTTCCCTAAAGTAAGGGATTAACTGTATAGAAGAAATGTCTGTGGTAATGCAATTGTTTTGAGAGTGCTTCCATTTAAAAAAAATAATTTTTTTTTAAAGAGGACTCATGTTTAAAAATTGTGGAAATGTATTTGTTTGAAAGGCTGAAGAGTTTCCATAGATGCTGGACTTTGGTTCTTTTTTAAAAGGTCACTTGGAAGGACTGGAGATTTTGTTTAAAAAACAAACCCTTACTGGATGTCACCTGTCTTAAACTAAGTAAACAGTAGGAGCCTTGATGACTAGGGGGAGTTTTTTTTTAACAGAGAAGTGACATGTCAAGATTTATGGTGGTCGAATTGGTTTTGTTTTGTATATTGTTTTGGGTTAGCCTGCTAAGAGAGAAGCCACCAGCTCACCCTTTTCCACCTCTTTGAGAAATGCTGAGAATCCAGTGTGTGGACTGGAGAAATTGATGCTGCATTTCTGCTGAAAAGCCTGCCAGCCTAATCCTCGACGTCACCTGAAAAGAACTGCTCCAAAAAATGATCCCTGTGACAGCCGTCTACGAGTATCTGGATACCAGACTAAAAGGGCCAGCGGAGAACATCGCATATTTTGTCTTTTTTTTTTCCCTTCAAGAATTAACAAATATTTGGCCAAAGTATTTTTGTGTCTTTTTGTGAAGAAATCTCTGCAGAGAAAACTTCATTTTTTTAAAAATCCTGTGTGTGTGTGTTTAATTTAGAAGGGAACTGTCATATTTCGACCTGCGTGTTAATTCTTTGCATCTTTATTGACTATGCTTGTTTCATCATAAATTAATAATATTGTTTATTAAAGAAACCTAGTTGGTGGATATTATTCTAAAATAAAAATAGAGTATATAATTGGCCATATCAACTCCTCCCGCCTCGGTCGTAACACAATATTATTCTGGATGGAGCAGGTCTGAGTCGCTGAATCGTTTTTTTTCTACCTCAGTATTTTCTTATAGCATATTAGAGCACAGAAGTAAGCCATCCAACCCATCATGCCTGTGAAACACTATTAAATTAGTTCCTCTTCCCTGCTCTTTCCATAACGAGACAATTTTTTTTCTTTGTTATTAACAGACATGCAAATAATGTATACATTTGTGCTGCTGGGCTATGATTCTGTGATAACTACGCTATTGGGCAGGTTGTGATATGGTGAATATTGGCTTACTGTACTGCACTGTGATTCGGTAAATGTCAGCTGACGGTAGGCTGTGTTATAGTAAATATTGGCTGACTATTCTGGGTCGCTAATGATAAATACAACTGAATCCAATCCGATATTGTTGGTGTAGTAGCAGTCTCGGTAATGTTGTGCTTGGGTAGAAGGATTAATGCAGGATGTCACCACCTATAATGCTGCATAGTTGTGACCTGACCAATATTATTCTCCTTCCCCATTGTATCGGTAAATGAATAAGGGAATTTCATTAAGTTGCACTTAATTACTGCAGCTTCGCTGTTTTCATAGCTACCAGTGATGGCTGTTAGATGTCCTTTTATAGAGTGTTGTAGGTACTAACATTCAGCCAGCACCAGCAGAAAATATCTCCTAAACATAGAGCTGCTGATGTCACTTCTGTTTTATGGTTATGTCCTTAGTGACTGCAGCCACCCCCCATAAAGTTTATTTAAAGTACTCATCAACTTTTTTTCTTGGAAGAGATTAGGCAGAGTATTCAATCAGAGAGTCCAGAAACTTGGGTGTATAGAATCTCTGCAACATAAAGAAAGCAAATCGTTTAAAATGGGAAATCTCCAAACCCAATACTACATAGTAAGTGTGTCATTCGAGAGTTTGTTTCCTTTCCTCTATTGAAACTGCTGACTCTTGATGGGCTACAGTTCTGCGAGCATCAGCCATTCTTTACGTGTGAACTAAATGCTGAGACTATTTGACTGTGGAGACAACACAATTCAGCCCAATGCTATCCCTTCCTGATACCCAGATGCACTTGCTTTCTGGCAAGAATCAATGGCTGTGGATTAGGAGCCAGGAAACTGACCATAATTTTTTTTCCATGACCAAGATTAACTAACCAAAATGGAACCTGGAGCCTTCCTGGTCTTGTTAATTTAGTAACACATGAATGATGCATTTATTCACTTATCACAAGAGATTATCAAAATTATTTATTCCTGATGGCTTTCTGGAAACAAGCATTGTTTTAAAATAAATTGCCAACAAATATTGATGACTAGTAATGCACCACATATTAATTTTAGTACTCAGAAGTTTAAAGTCGCTAATATAATAAAAAATTAAATTGCTTAAATCTTTGTGTTCTGATTTACTAGGAGAATGGGGGTTGAATTTACATCTACAGATTGGATTGGAGGAAAAAATATCCCTTCCCAGCCTCCAATCTCTTTCATAATCTTTCCTATTTCACTCTTTTTCTATTTTGTTGATGTTTCTATAGCCCATGCTGTTTGTTTTTATTCCTCCTAAATTATTATTGTTCCATGTTACTTGCTGCTCCTCCTTGCTACTTCATCACTTGGTTGAAACCAGATCATTACATCAACTCTTATGTGAACCTGTCTTTCCTAGAACTTCAAAACTGTAGAATTCTCTGTGTTGCTCAATCTTTCCTTCCTCCTACAATCTTCATGTTTTCAGATCAAAAGCTGGACACCATTTCAGTACTCCTGATTTGGCTTGCTTTGTCTTACACTTTTTAACCCTTTGTGCTGTCCTACATTATAGGTCTGGCCCCATTTGAAAGGGTGTCTCAAACTTCCAGACATGGGCTTCTGTGAGTTTTAATAAAATGGCCTTGATTTCACCAATGTTATTCTTTAACAACAATATTTGTTGTTGTATTTTGGGGTGGAAATTAGGCTGTTTGCACAGCTTAGTGTCAGAAATTGCATAAGGCCTTGTGAGAGCAGAGCCTCTGCTTCTCCCAAATGAGCTGGTAGTGTAGAAGATGGCAGGGCTAAGTGTACTAGCCCAAGGCACTGAGTTGCAGCAGCCATGCTGCTATTCTGAATGAGATCAGCGCACTGCGAACAGATTTGGATTGAACCTGAGACAGTCTTTAGCTGTATGGCTGGTGCATCTACTTAATAGGTGAAAATGCTAAGCCATTAGGGAATCAAGAACATTATTTTGGTAACTGCTACATACATATCTGGAAATAAATATTTAATGGTCACTCTTATGGCTCAGTGCATAAATATCTAACTGCCTGCTGTGGTACTGAACCATTCTGATCCAGAAGTCTCACTTTCAAACCTCAGTCTATGCTGTGTTGGTGGATGTGAGCTGGGGCAAAAATTGGGTGCTGCAATTTACTTCTGTGTACCTGGGATATGGAGGGAAATATCAGTCTTTTGTTAAGTTATCCAATGACTCCCAGCTGGGACATGTGTACGCATAAATTGTTTTAGGATTGAATGAGATTCTGTCTTTAATAAATTTATATTTTTACGCGAGTGCCCTTCTGTATGAGCTGTTCTGGATGTCAGATTGCATTATGTTGCCACCAATTCAGGATTCTTAAGTGCAGCCAGTTACACTGTAATATGTGGAGATTTTGTGGGAAAATATCTCAAAGTAGTTGCTTCTGATACCTGGAGACTATCGATTTCACTGTTAGATGTGCCAATGACTGTTGTTTGGAGATAAGATTACTGTAAAGAGCTTTTCTCTCTCTCTCTCTCTCTCTCTCTCTCTCTCTCTCTTTCTCTCTCTCTCTCTCTTTCTTTCTCTCTCTCTCTTTCTTTCTCTCTCTCTCTTTCTTCCTCTCTCTCTCTTTCTTTCTCTCTCTCTCTTTCTTTCTCTCTCTCTCATAACCATTTCCTGGAGATTTTAGTGGCTGTGTATGTGCAAAGGCTTTTAAACAGGCACACTCACTCAACATTTGACCTGTTGTAGCTCGTAATTTAACAGCTTGCATTTTATAGTGCTTTTAATATAGAAACATATCCCAAGGTGCTTCACAGACGTGTAAGAAAAAAAAGTCAGATCTAGACATATATTTCCACAATAAATCAAATAATTTAACTTTTTTTATTCTTCCATGGGATGTTAACGTTGCTGGCAAGGGCAGCATTTATTGCCCACCCCTAATTGCCCTTGAGAAGGTGTTTATGTGCCTAGTCCAGTTAAGTTTCTGGCCAGTGAATACCTCCAGGATGATGATGTTGGTGGGGGATTCAGCAATGGTAATGCAATTGCATGTCAAGGGGAGATCATTAAATTCTCTGTTATTGGAGATGATCGTTGCCTGACACTTTTATGGTGTGAATGTCACTTGCCATTTATCTGCCCAGGTTTAAATGTTGTCCAGGTCTTGCTGCATGTGGGCATGGAATGCTTCAGTATTTGGGGAGTGGTGAGTGGTACTGAACACTGTGCAATCATCAGTGAACATCTCCACGCAGCTGAAGATGATTGGCCTGCTTGTCATTAAATGCAATACCTGGTGCAGAACAGATCAGGAAGTTCTCTGGCCTGAACTGCATTAGCTGATTTCAGTTGGGGAGTTAAAATTAGTATCCATGCATTCGAACCACAAGGAGAGAAAAATTACCATGGTTCCTACTGCTAATTTCAAGCAGTGATTCCTGATTTAAAACACATTTCTTCCTATTTAGTGAGATACCTGGCATTGTGTTTGCTTGCACACTTGATGTTGCGATGAGAAGAATTCAGATAGATTTCCATTTGTCTGGAGTGATCTTGATCTCTTTCCCTCCCTCCCCCTCTCTCCTCCCCTCCCTCTCCCCTCCCCTCTCCCCCTCTGCTCTTTGGGCTGGTGCTTCTTTAAAGGGCTGCCTCCAGAGTCACATGCGCCTCTGACTGTGTGCTTGCCTGCTTTCTGCTCTCCCTCTCCCTCTCCTTCTCTTCCCTGCAGCAGCCATTCCCACTCACTCCCCAAACTGCGCGAAAACAGCAGGGGCAGCTGATCCCAGCGCCGCTGCGCTGCGAACTGCCAATCAGCGCTCACCTTGCCCAGGCAGCCTATTGTCAGTCACAGACAGGCAGCTACCGTCCGTCAGACGGAAGTCGCACCTACCCCGTTCGCCTGTCATACACTTTAATAGGAGAGCCATCAATCAAAGCCGAGCCACGGGCAGCCTGCTGTTGGTCACAGGATTAGCGGGCTGGATGGAAACCATGGACCTCAAAAATTTTACCACGGGTATGTTGTTGACCCCTGATTTAAAGTGTTTAGATGTGGACATTACATAAGAACAGGATTGAGCTTGACTGTGATATCTCCCTTTGCTTCAATATCTTGCCATCATTCACTATCCAGTCTATTAAAATGGCCAAATGGGCAAAGGACTAGAGAGCAGTCAGTGATATTAAAACTGTGCCCCAAGAAGACTCAACACCCTCTGGAGACAAGAACACTAAAATAAACTAAGTGTATAGATAGATAGGAGTTAAGGAGGGCTACTTTTTTATTGAAGGGGCAGCTCCCTTTTACTGCCTATTCAGAAGGTTTCAAGTTTCTGTAACTGAAGTGTATTCCAGGAATGTGGTTTATGTACTTGCCCTTCCTACACACTATTTCATTCTGAGTTTGTGATCAGCAGAATCCAGTGTATGAGAGCGGAGTCCTATGAGAGTACATAAACCGCACATTCCTGATGTTAGTTTGAGATGGGTATATCTCTTGATTACTTGAATCTTTTAAAGACTCTGTGTTGCCACTTTAACTTTAGGCAGACTATGTCTGTCTTTATCACAGTGGACATTGTGGATCCTGACCACAGCCTTCAGCCCAGCAGTACAATGCATAAATTATCTTTTATCTTTAGATCTATTTTAGTTCATATGACAACTGCAAGACATAGACACAAACGTTCACAGAGACATCTGCACAGACTTATCATTAGGACACGCAAGTGTGTAGACACATGCATGTGCACAGACTTCAGAGACACTTAGAAAGACACACAGACATTGACACGGTTATATACACATTCAAAGGCTGACACAGGCAAAGGCTTGCTTAGCTGGTATGCACACTCTCTGTCTGACTCCCAAAGACAGCTGCACACTGATCTATGAATATAGAGATGAATGCAGTTATGCAAAGACTTCCACGGAAATATCATTTGCGCACATACAGAGACACCAATGCTTGATCTCTCCTGCCTCTTTTTCTCGCTCCCTAAATATTCAGCAGGGAAAATGTGAGTAAAATACCCTCCCCAAGCAGAGTTAACGTAAGAAGAATCTATACCTATATTTGCCTGAATTTATAACTATATTTGCCTGAATAAACAAAACAACTAAATATCTGAATGGGGAAAAAACTGCCTTGGTTCTATTGTGATTTGAGGGCAATGAAATAGTCCCAGGCTAGTCACCATGACAAAATTATAGCACAGACGTTTGAGCATAGAATGTAACACCATGGAGTACAATTTGATTTTTTGTTCAATTTTTTTATACCAGCAATAAGTAAATCACACCAACATCATTAATTTTAAATCTAAGTAGAGCGGTGTGAAAACTGGCTTAAATGCAGAAAAATGGTGATTGTCACTGCCCCACTATCTATAAAACTATTAAGTAATGTTCAGTAATTTTAAAGAGCATAGTTAAATAATTTAAGCAAGTGGGAAAGAAAATCATGTAAAACTGAGTTTGGATCAATCTGTGCTGAGTCCTGGGTTGTCGAAATCTTTGGGCATACCCTTGTGAGAAGCAAACATGCTACAGACCCATGTAAGAGAGCCATCACTTCCAAAAGTAGGAAGGTAATTTGTAGATTATTAGGTTTCATCCCACTAACTGGAGTGAGCCTTTGGCTTGGTAGCATTCCCACCTCGGAGTCAGAAGGAGCAGGATTCGAACCCCGCTTCAGAACTCTGGCTCTGAATTCTGAGTTGACATCCAGCAGGATACACTCATCCGGTGGGTGTGGGTGGCCACCTTGTATAGATTGATGATGTTGATAGAAGCCTCCTGGCAAATAGGACTAGCTACCCTATAGACTTGCGTAGGGAAGAGTGTGAAGATACAAAAATAGTACTCTCCAAAAATGTACTCCTGCTGTAACTCTGGAGTAGTTCAACAGATGGCCTGGGAAATGGGATAAATTGGAAGTTTCTGTGGTCTTCTTTAGGACGAAACCTCCATCTGCTTCAAACATGATTCCCTGCATCAGAGAAGGTAAGGACTATCTATGGATGGTAGTCCAACTTCCCTCATCTCAGTATGACTGGGTGTAAGGTTGGAGGCTGGTGCATCCAGGGAGAGGAGGCATATTGATCTCCTGAAGGGTCAGTGAAGAGGCCTGGATTCCCGAAGGGTGTCTGCAAATCATTTTTCTGGGTGTTGGGACTAGGCACACCATGTTTGGGCCAGTTCTGATGGTCAGCAATGGTGGAACTGCAGGGCTTGAGACACATTTTGTGCCTTTGTACCGTATTTCTAGCAGAGAATGTGTGTGGGAAAAAGATGTTTGTAACTGATCTGATTGCTGATGGTCTGTCAGCTTTCACTGGTGCTTTCAGTTGATTCTACATGAATCTAAACTGTTGAATTCTTTTGTGTTATAAAGTAGTACTAGAAACTACAAAGACATTTCTGAATGGACCCTGTCCAGTGAAACACTGAATCCCTAAGATTATTTTTGTTTGGCTCACCAACAATTTCTTGGAATGCTGCCGAGATATGTGGAAAAAGATAACAAAAGTGAAAAAATGAAATAACATTTGAGCATTAAATCCCACGAAACAGCATACTGACCTGAAGGACTGGCAAAGAGGCTTAAATTCCTGAAGCTGAGGTTATCCCCTGGTTTGTACCTCGGCATATTATCATAGAATCATAGAATAGTACAGCACAAAAGGAGGCCGTTGGCCCATTGAACCTGCGCTGGCTCTTTAGAAGAGCAATCCAGTTAGTTGGGTCTTTTGCCAATTACCTTAAAGCTGTGCCCTCTGGGTATCAATCCTTCAGCCGTTGGAAACTGTTTATCTTTATTTACTCTATCTAAAGTAAACACCTCTATCAACTCTGCTCTTCGCCTTCACTTCTCTAAGGAGAATAACCCCAGCTTCTCCAGTCTATCCAAGTAACTGTAATTCCCTCATCCCTGGAACCATTCTATTAAACCTCTTCTGTACCCTTTCTAACGCCTTCACATCCTTCCTAAAGTGTGGTGCCCAGAATTGGATGCAATACTCCAGCTGGGACTGAACCAGTGGTTTATATAGTTTTAGCATAACTTCCTGGTTTTTGCATTCTATGCCTCTTTATAATGCCCAGGATCCCATGCTTTGTTAACCTGTCTGCCTTCAAAGATTTGTGCACAAGCACCCCCAAGTGTCTTTCTCTTCTTGCACCCTTTTTAAAATTGTATAATTTAGCATGTATTATATCTCCTCATTCTTCCTATCAAAATGTATCACCTCACACTTTTCCACACTGAATTTCATTTGCTATGTGTCCACCCATTCCATCAGCCTGTTTATGTCCTCTTTGAATTACCTTCGAGTGCTGAGAGGGCTGGAACTGCACCTGCGAGGAAGCAACTAGACCCGGGACAGAATAAATATAGCGTCAGGCTTGGGGCCGGCATTTCCCTTTGGGAGCTGAGAGGAGTGGAACCGAAACTGTGAGGAAGCAGCTGGACCAGGGAGAGAAAAAATACAGTGCCAGGCTTGGGGTTATTACTACTATTGGTAACATTTTAGTATTGGTAGGGTATATTAATAGTGGTAAGGTAGATTAGTTTGGGTAAGTGTGATATCACAGGGAAGCAGATAGGTGATTGGCTGGGTGGGACTTTGGAGCTCCAAACAGCACGAGAAGGGAGAGAGCACGGCGAGACCCAGGGAGCTAGTCGGTGATTATCTGGTGGGTTTTTTTTTACTCTTTTTTTCTGCTGATTTTAATTTTTTTCTCCAACATTTAAGTCTATGTACCAGGTAGATGCTAAAATGCCAGTAGTTGGTAGGTGCTTACTCGTTTGTTCTATTTATAGCCATTTTATTGTGTTTATTTAACTTCCAATTTTAGTACAGCAAATAAATAATTCGAGGCATGGCAGGGCTGCTCACACCTGTCAAATGCACATCCTGTGCCATTTGGGGACTCCAGGACCCTACCCATGTCCTGGACAACTACATGTGCAGAAAGTGCCACCAAATGCAAAAACTGGAGTGCCGAATCTTGGAACTCAAGCAGCTGGTGTCACTAAGGTGCATTCGTGAGGATGATCGATATGTGGTTGGCACGTTTCAGGAGATGGTCACCCCACAGATTAAGAGAGCGCAGGCAGTGAGGGACTGGGTGGCTGCCAAACAGACAAGAAGAACAAGACAGGTAGTGCCGGAGTCCCTGGAGGGCATCCCACTTTCTAACTGGTATTCAGTTCTGAGTACTGATGGGAGGGAGGGTTCCTCTGGAGAGTGCAGCAAGAGTCGTGACCAGAGCATCATGGGTGGCTCAACTGTGCAGGAAGGAAGGAAAAAAGACAGGAGAGCAATAGTGGTATTTGATTCTATAGTTAGGGGGATAGATGGGCATTTCTGTGGTCACAGACGTGATTCCAAGATGGTATGTTGCCTCCCAGGTGCAAGGATCATGAATATCACCGAGCGGCTACAGAGCATTCTGGAGAGCGAGGGTCCACATTGGTACCAACGATATAGGTACAAAAAGGGATGAAGTCCTGCAGGGTGAGTTTAGGGAGTTAGGAAAGAGATTAGCAAGCAGGACCTAAAAGATTAGTAATCTCCGGATTGCTCCCAATACCACGTGCTAGTGAGTATAGAAATAGGAGAATACACTAGATGAATGTGTGGCAGGAGAGATGATGCAAGAGGGAAGGCTTCAGATTTCTGGGGCATTGGGACCGGTTCTGGGGAAGGTGGGCCCTGTACAAGCGAGAGCGTCTACACCTGAACAGGACCGGGATGAATATCCTTGCAGGAAGGTTTGCTAGTGCTGTTGGGGATGTTTTAAACTAGATTGGCAGGGGGATGGAAACCTGAGGGTAGTTTCTGATAGGACAAATTTAGAGCAGGGAATGAATGGGAGGCAGAAAATTAACGAGTGATTCTGAAAGACAGAAGAAGCAAAGGTTAAAAAGTGTGCAGCACAGGAATTTGGCAGTGTTAAAAGGTATTTATTTAAATGCAAGGAGTATAGTAAATAAAGCTGATGAGCTGAGGGTACAGATAGACACATGGCAGCATGATTTCATTGCTATAACGGAAACTTGGCTTAAAGTGGGACAAAAATGGCAGCTCAACATCCCTGGATATAGAGTTTTCAGGGGGGATAGAGAGGGGGATAAAAAAGGAGGGGGCGTAGCATTATTGGTGAAAGAATCAATTACAGCTGTGAGAAAGGATGATGTGCTAGATGAATCATTAAATGAGGCCCCATGGGTTGAGTTCAGAAATAAAAAAAGGGGCAGCCACACTGCTACAATAGACCCCCAAATAGTGAGAGGGAGATAGAAGAACAAATGTATAGGCAAATTTCTGAGTGCAATAACAATAGGGCGATAATAGTTGGGGATTTCAACTACCCTAATATCAACTGTGATACAAACAGTGTGAAGGGCACAAAATTCTTCAGCTGCTTTAAAGAGAACTTTTTTTAGCCAGCATGTGACAAGCCCGAGAGGGGGTGCAATTCTATATTTAGTCTTAGGAAATTAAGCTGGGCAAGTGAAAGAAGTAGCAGTGGGTGACCATTTTGGAGGTAGTGACCATAATGCAGTTAGATTTAGCATTGTCATGGAAAAGGACAAAGAGAGAACAGGAGTAAAAGTTCTAAAGTGGAGGAAGGCAAATTTTACGAAGTTGAGACGTGATCTGGCAAAAGTGGACTGGATATAGCTACTTGAAGGAAAACCAGTGGGAGGCATTCAAAAGCAAGATTCTAGGGGAATAGTGTAGACCTGCCCTACAAAGAAAAATGGTGGTACTGCCCAATCTAGAGCCCCTTGGTTATCTAGAAGCATATAGGGTAAAATAAAGCAGAAAAGGAAAGCTTATGACAGTCACAAAGAACTGAATAATTTAGAAAGTCTAGTGTAGAAAGTGCAGGGTGAAGTAAAAAAGGAAATTAGGAAAGCAAAGAGATGACATGAAAAATTATTGGCGGGTAAAATCAAGGAAAACCCAAAGACATTTTATCAGTATGTTAAGAGAAAGGAAATAACTAAGGAAAGTGTAGGGCCTATCGGAGATGTACAAGGTAACTTATGTGTGGATTCAGAAGATGTGGGCAGGGTTCTTAGAGTACTTTGGCTGTTTTTACAAAGGAGAGGGATGATGCAGACATTGTCATAAAAGAGGAGTGTGAAATATTAGATACTATTCGCATAATGAGAGAGGAAGTACTAGAGGGTCTGACATCCTTGAAAGAGGATAAATCACCAGGGCCAAATGGATTGTATCCCAGGCTGTTCAAGGAAGCCAGGGAGGAAATAGCGGGTGCGTTAAGGATCATCTTCAAATCTTCACTAGATGCAGGTGAGGTACCAGAGGATTGGAGGTCTGCAAATGTACCATTATTTAAAAAGGGTGTGAGGGATAGGCCAAATAATTATCGACCAGTCAGTCTGACCTCAGTGGTGGGCAAATTATTAGAATCAACTCTGAGAGATAGGATAAACTGTCACTTGGAAAGTCATGGATTAATCAGGGATAGTCAGCATGGGTTTGTTAAGGGAAGGTCGTGTCTTATGAACTTAATTGAATTTTTTGAGGAAGTAACTAGGAGGATTGATGAGGGTAGTGCAGTGGATGTTGTCTACATGAATTTTAGTAAGGCATTTGACAAGGTCCCACATGGCAGACTGGTCAGAAAAGTAAAAGCCCATGGGATACAGGGGAATGTGGTGAGTTGCATCCAAAATTGGCTCAGAGACAAGAAACAAAGGGTAATGGTTGCCAGATGCTTTTGCGAATGGAAAATGGTTTCCAGTGGCGTTCCACAGGACTCCGTGTTGGGTCCCTTGCTGTTTGTGGTATATGTTAATGATTTGGACTTAAATGTGGGAGGCATGATTGGGAAAGTTGCTGACGACACAAAAATTGGCCGTTTAGTTAATAATGAAGAGGCGAGCTGTAGACTCCAGAATGATAGCAATGGTTTGGTTGAGTGGGCAGAAAAGTGGCAAATAAAATTGAATCCAGAAAAGTGTGAGGTAATTGCATTTGGGGAGGGCAAACAAAGCAAGGGAATACACAATAAACGGGAGGATATTGAGCAGGGTAGAGGAAGTGAGAGACCTTGGAGTGCATGTCCACAGGTCCCTGAAAGTGGCAGGACAGGTAGATAAAGTGGTGGTGAAGGCATATGGAATGCTTTCCTTTATTGGTCGAGGTATGGAATACAAAAGCAGGGATGTAGTGCTGGAACTGTATAAAATGTTGGTTAGGCCACTGCATACAGTCTGGTCACCACATTTCAGGAAGGACATAATTGCTCTGGAGAGAGTACAGAGGAGATTTACAAGAATGTTGCCAGGGCTTGAAAATTACAGCTATGAGGAAAAATTGGATCGGCTAGGGTTGTTTTCCTTCGAACAGAGGAGTGACTTAATTGAAGTGTACAGAATTATGAGGGGCCTAGATAGAGTAGACAGGAAGGACCTGTTTACCCCCGTGGAGAGGTCAATTAGCAGGGGACACACATTTAAGGTGATTGGTAGAAGAATTAGAGGGGACATGAGGAAAAACTTTTTCACCCAGAGGGTGGGTGGGTGTCTGGAATTCATTGCCCGGTGGAGGCAGAAACCCTCAACTGATTTAAAAGGTGCCTTGACCTGCACCTGAAGTGCTATAACCTGCAAGGTTATGGACTGTGCTTGAAGGTGGGATTAGATTGAGTGGATAGTTTTTTCAGCCGGCGCGCACACAGTGGACTGAATGGCCTCTTTCTGTGCCATAACCTTTCTATAGTTCTAACTTTTCTATGGTTCTTGAAGTCTATTACTATCTTCCTGACTGTTTATTACACTTCCAAGTTTCGTATCATCTGCAAATTTTGAAATTTTGTTTGTGAATAGTGCAGAAGAGAAAACAGAAGTAGCCCCAATCCAGCAAATTACTCCACAAAACTCGAGGGCCTTGACTTTTTATAGTGTTAAGTAATTTGTACATGACTCTTGAACCCTGTTCAAACCCAGTGAATATAATGAAGATTTCCCAAATCTTGAGATACTCCATAGTCTTAAAAAAAAAGTTCCCTTTTTTTCAGCCTACTTATGTCAGTACACTTTTCCTGGCACCTCAAACCATTCCCATGTCGTATCTTTATCAGTATCACTCTGTAAGCACACGTGTGGGAGACGTGCACCCCCTCTGTGTTTCTAAACCATACATACCATGAAGGTCTCCTGACCTGTGCGAGTTCATAACTAAAACTAAGGTCACTAAATATCAAGGATACGACATGAACTTGGATTTATAACTGCTGAAAGGGGTTGTCTATACAGCTTAAGACTCTGATTTTCATACTTTAATAGGCTTCAAACTGCTTCATGCAAGGGCAGAGGTGCCCTTGTGAAAGCCTTGTGGAGCAAGAATGGGAGGTACGGCAACATTCCAATTTTAGGGGCACTTTTTGCCTCTTTCTTGCCAGGCTGTCCTGCCAGTTAAAATCAGCCCTTATGAGTGGATTGTCCCAAGAGGGTGCACTGGGATCTCTGGTTCCTTGTATGCTTAAATTAATGCTGGAATTGCAGTCTCAATGCAAAGTGGATTCTAAGAAAAAGGCGTCTGCGGATTCAGTGGAGGCACGCAAGGTTGTACAAAGAAAATGTGACAGGCTAGCATATAGGCTAATGAGTGGCAGATGAGGCTCAGTTGAACCAGTGCAAAGTACCACATAAATTGAAGTAAACAGGTGTGTCTACTACATGGTTGGGATAAAATTTGCATTAAGGCAACCTGAAAGAGTCCTGAGGTGGTTGTTTGACTCATTGCTGACCCTTTCTCAGAAATATGAGGCAGCAGTAAGCAGAGCAGATGGAATGCTGGGCTGTTGCCAAATCAGTACAACTCTGGTCACTGCAATGCAAGGGTGTTGGAGTGTGAAGGATAGCAACAAGGTGGAGTTCTAATATCAAAGGAGATAAGCTATGAGGAATAATGAGATAAGCTAGGGATCTTCATCTTTGAAAAAGGAAATCATTGAGGTGACCTTATGAATGTATATAGCCTATTTAATTAATAAAGTAGAGAAAATAAACCTGGGCTTAGCTAAGTTGGTGTGCCCCTATGGATAGAGAGAGAATGCACTTCATTTCGGACTAACAAGCATTCTACCAATGTGAATTTCTCAAGAACTTGGTCTGAAAACTCAAGTATGATGTTGGATTGCAGGATGTGTACAATACGCTGCAAAGTCAGTAGTCATGCAGGGAGCTCCGCCATTTAATATGACCATAGCTGATTTTCTGCCTCAAATCCACTTCTCATATCAGCCCTAAATATACTCAACGATGGAGCGTCCACAACCCTCCAGAGTGGAAAATTCCAAAGATTCACAGCCTTTTGAGTGAAGAAGTTTCTTCTCATCTCAGTCCTAAACAATTAAAGTAATTCTATTTTGTATTCTCATAGGATTTAACCCTTAAAATTCTGGTGAGGTTCTAGTTTATTCAGCAGTGTATTATAGCATGCCCCAAACACCTAAGGATGTAGGTAAATGATAAGACGATTATTAATTAACATTATGCAGTGGGTGCCTTGAGAGGTTAGTAGAAATTATTAGCCCCAGGGAAATGAGAAGTAAATTGCTGTTGTGAGTAATCTCCATAAAAGAGATAACATAACGACAATAAAACATTGATACCTCTTCACTATAGAGGTCTGCTACCTGACCTGAACCCGACGGGACCCAACGACGTGTCGGGTTCGGGCCCATCTTCAGGATCCGGCTTTTGGGCTCGGGTCAAGTCGGGCCGGACACACACGGTAAGTGCTACGCTGGTGAGTATTGAAATTAAAAAAACTTACCTGAGCTGGAAGTCCGGGACGCAACTGAGTCTGCGCAGTGAGTGAGTGAAGTCACTATAACGTCATCGCCATGCGCTGCAGCTTCGTGGAGCTTCCCAGTCAGAAGGTAAGTAAAGGGATGGTCGAGTTGGGGCAGGTTTGGGTCAAATCTGGCTCGGGGCAAAATTGGAGGGACTCTAGCCTGGTCAGGCTCGGGTCTGCTGTGGATCGGTCGGATTCGGGTCGGGTTCTTTTTCCTGACGTGAGCAGGCTTCACTACACATATTTCAAAGTAATAAAGTGCTATCTTGCCCAGTAGTAGCACTCACCCGTCCGAGCCAGGGGCCATACTCCAGCAAATAAAGTACATAATCTGGACTGACGCTTAAGGACTCCATGGATGAATAAAGATATAAAGGAGCAATTGAGGGTTAGGGAAGAGGCATACATTAAGTACATAGACAGCAGAGAAGTGAATGATGAGAGAATATGAAGTGATTAGGAGAGAAGGCAGAGGAGCTATGAAATTAAAAAATATCAAGGCACATAAAACAATAATATAGTTTACAGGTATATCAATTTAAAAAAGGAAGGCTGGGATGGGAATAAGACCATTGAGAGATAGACTAGGCAGGATAAAACCACAGGTAACGATTGAGAGATGGCAGAAATGTGGAATAATTATTTTGCTTCGGTATTTAACAGGGAGATAAAACAGGTGGACATGACATTAAATGATGAGCTGAGTCATGAGACAAGTGTAGTATAAGGACCTGAAAGGGTTAATGTTGGAGACAGTGAGAGCAACCCCTTCCACTGTAGTTATAATGATGTATCAGCCACATGGTAATGGGCTTTTGGGAAGAAGAGTAGCAGCATGAAGGATGCTAGCTAGAGAGGCTTGTAGAGAGTGTAAATAGAGATGCGTAAATAATAGAGGGGGAGATGGTGGCATAGTGGTAATGTCACTGAACTAGTAATCTAGAGGCCCAGGCTAATGCCCTGAGGGCACAGGTTCAAATTCCACCATGGCAGCCGGTGAAATTTGAATTCAATAAATTAAATTCAGTTCGTTGATAAAAAATCTGAAATTGAAAGCTAGTCTCAGTAATGGTGCCATAAAACTATCATTGATTGTTGTAAAAATCCATCTGGTTCACTAATGTCCTTTTAAGGGAGGAAATCTGCCATCCTTACCTGGTCTGGCCTACATATGACTCGACCCACAGCCCTCTAAAATGGCCTAGCAAGCCACTCAGTTGTCAAGCGTAATTAGGAATGGGCAACAAATGCTGGCCTTGCCAGTGACGCCCACATCCCATAAAAGAATAAATTAAATTAATAAGCGTTATTAATTGACCTTATCCAGACTCCGAGACTTTATCAATAATGCCCTAGCTACATTACAACAACAACACACATCATGGTGGCACCGGTTAAAATGATCAGAAAGTACTGAGAACACCAAACTTCGTGAGGTAGCGCCAAGAGAATTGCAGAGCTCGTCGGGAGACTGCAAAGAGCCCCAGAGCTGCTCCATAGCGAAAGAAGAAGCGGACAGTCAGTGAGTCAGCTGTGCAGGCATTCATACTGTTCCACAAAAGCATGGTGGTCTGCAATGAAACATCCAGATCCAGCGATAGGGTTCCGAGTCACAGTGCTGGGCGATGGTCCAGGTTCGGGTGAGAGAATTTTAAAAGGTGGGATTGTTGGATAACAGCGCACTGGGTTGGAAAAGCAGGGAGAGAAGCTGATCTCTAGTGAAATGGCGATTCGGGAGTCGGGTGGAGTCGGCAGCCATTACTCAACCATACTGCAGAGAGAAATGCGGGAACTCCCGGAAAGCCCCCAGAAAGAGTGTGAACACCTCCATTAAAGTCTAAACATTTAAAAAGAAAGGGGAACACCATAAAAAGCCTAACAAAGCCTAGGGAAACAAAATGGATTCAAAATTTAGACTGCCTGAAAGCTTCCACAGTCAGGAAGGACCCAATCAGACGCAACATCGGTCCTTATGAAGAAAAAGACTCCTACGATTTAGGATAGCTTCCCAGCTGCATACAAAATCAGAAGCAGAACAAGTAAATTCCCTTTTCTACTTTATGGGTGCAATTGCGGATGATATGATTGTGAGGCAAGGAATAAATGAGGCTTCTGATAAATTTGAGGATGTTGCTACAATACAAACCCTTCAAAAAATATTTCAATTTACACAGTAACAAAATTCTGGAAAGAGCAAAATTTAACAAGCTAATCCAGAAGCTAGACGAATCTGTAGATTCTTTTATAAATGATCTGTACAGATTGGCTGAGGGATGTGATTCTGGAATATTGAAGGCGGAACTGATAAGGAACTGAATAGTTGTTGGAATGGCTGATGAGTCTTTATCAGATCTCTTATTTTCAAAGCTGATCTTACACTTGAGAAGGCAATCCAGATCATACGATAGGCAGAAGTCTGAAGACAAAACAACCGTTCTGTGGGCTGAAGAGAAGCCTTGGATTAGAAGAAACCCACTGTCTGTACAGTTCTTGAAGCCAAAGATGGAAAGGCAATCTGTAGACAAGACACACACAGGTGCGAAGGTGCTTGACACCGGGAAACTGTGCCAGCGCTGTGGAGCCAGGAAGACCCACAGATGGGAATAGTGTCCTACTAGTAAAGCTGAATGTTTCAACTGTAAAAAGACAGGCCATTATGGGAAAATATGTCAGCGCAAGACCTCTTCGCTCAAAATTGCAAAGCAAAAGACCTTCACACAGAGCGGTGAATGAATTGCATCAACTTCCAGCAGAAAAGGAACCAGGAGATTTCCTAGGAGAAATTAATGACCCAGATCAAGGATTTTGGACAGCGGACATTTGTGTAAACGGACACCAAACTAATTTCAAATTGGATACAGGTGCTAGTGTCACGTCTGTAAGACCAAGAGCCATAGTTGATGAGACATTGCCTACAACCGGCGGGCACACAGTTGCATGGTCCAAGTGGGACCCAACTGAAAGTGAAGGGTAAATTTCAAGCAACTCTCCAATATAGAGGGAGACAAATTGTGGAAACCCTATGCGTCTTGCAAAACCAAGAGTTTGTCCCCCTTAGTGGAAAAGATTGCTTAGACCTGCATCTGATCAAGAAGATTGATGAAGTCAAATAGCCATAGGTAAACAGTCACTTTCAAGCAAACTATCTGAAACTTTTCTCAGGTCTCTGAAGACTCCAGAAAGAGTATAAAATCACACTTAGAGAAGATGCCAGGCTAGTTTGTATCTTTGCACCCAGAAAGATACCGCACTCACTGATGAACCAAGTTCAAGACCAGCTGGAAGAGATGACCAGGATGGGAGTCGACTATGGTTCCAGTCCAAAAGCAAAACGGTACTCTTTGTATCTGTGTGAATTTAACGCAGCTTAACAAAGCAATGGCACGTGAAATTCATCCAATGTCCACAGTGGATGATAGCTTGGCAAAATTGTCTCAGAGCATCGTTTACCAAACTCGACGCCAATCGTGAGTTTTAGCAGGTACCCTTAGATGAGATCTCAATATTACTAACCACATTTATAACACCATTCGGGAGGTTTTGTTTCAATCGGTTACCTTTTGATGTAACTTCCACACCAGAGATCTTCCAAAGGTCTATGTCTAACATCTTAGAAGGGCTCAAGGGAGTTATTTGTCACATGGCTGACATCCTGGTACATGGGTGGGCCAGTAGAGGAGCATGACCAAAGAGATGCAACAGTTTTACAACGGCTCCAAGAAGCAGGGCTAACACTGAATGAGAAGTGCAAATTCTCAAAGACATCAATCAATTTCTTGGGCCTCATTGTAAGCAGTAAAGGTATAATGGCAGAACCACAGAAGACAGGGGCCAATACAGAATTTCGTACTCCTACTTCTGTTCAGCAACTCCAAAGATACCTTGTAATATTGAATCAGTTAGCCAAATTTCGACCTCATATAGCACAGGTAACAGAACCGCTAAGACAACTTCTCAAAGAAGATCAAGTGTGGTGTTGGAGTTCACATCAAGAACAAGCATTCTGGAAGATTAAAGAAATGCTGATATCACCGGATATCTTGGCACACTATAACCCTATGCTACCAACAACGATGGCTGCAGCCGCCTCCTCCATGGGGTTAAGGGCAGTCCTTTTCCAGGAGCAACATGATGGTTCTTGTAGCCAATACACTACACATCTAGATCTTTGTCTGAGACAAGGTATGCAGTAATTGAAAAAGAAGCACTTGCCGTCATATGAGCCTGTGAGAAGTTTTCTGATTATATTGTTGGGTTGAGTGTCGTCATCGAGACGGACCATAAACCTTTTGTATCTTTGAATGAAAAGGAGATTGTAAAAATGCCTCCAAGAATCCAAAGATTTTATTTAAGATTGATGAAATATATGTACGAGACCGTATATGCCCAGGGAAAGATGCAAACGTCTACTGATGCGCTATCAAGAGCGACACTAGACCATCTGACACAACAAGATGTGAATTTTGTGGATGAGATAGACTCATATTCGCAGTATACTGCACAACAATGGCCGGCAAATATACATAAATTGCAAGAAATTCGTCACGCTTAAAAAAGCGATGAAGAATGTATTCGTATAAGGCAGCATTGCACACAAGGGTGGCCAGAAGAATGTCCTTGTGGGCAGACAATGAAAACTTTCTAGGAATATAGAAAATACTTCACAATCATCGATTTGCTAGTTTAAAATGACAGACGAGTCATTCCCAGTTCACTAAGATTGGATATCTTGGAACGTCTACATCAAGGTCACATGGGAATAATGAAGTGCAGAGCAGGGGCACAGTCATCAATGTGGTGGTTAGGAATATCCAAAGACATCAAAAATGTGATCCAGAACTACCAGATCTGTGCAATACAAAGACCAGAGCAGTGTGAACCTCTGATAACTACTCAATTTCTGACCAGACAATGGGAGCGTCTAGGTGTGGATTTATTCATGTTCAATGGAAAGTCCTATATAATCATCATTGATTACTTCTCAAGGTGGATAGAAGTGAGAAGGTTGTATTCAACAGCAACAGAAGCTGTTATAAGAGTTCTACACGACATCTTTGTGAGACAGTGTATCCCTGATAGTGTCAAACAATGGACCACAGTTTGCAAATGAATATTTCACAGTTTGCAATAAGAATGGGATTTCACCATCTCACATTAAGCACAGTTGAATGGTGAAGTGGAAAGAGGTGTGGGAACCATAAAGTCCTTATTGAAGAAGAATGAAGACCTTCTAACTGCACTTCTAATTTATCGATCTACACCATTGATGTGTGGACTGTCACCTGCAGTTACTGATGGGCAGGAAGATAAGAATGCAACTTCCTGTGTTGCCTAAAAAAATTGCTTCCAGGATTGGATGTCTGGGCCTAAGAGAGAGTAGGAGACTGGAAAAATTCTTATAAAAGGTAACAAAAGAGTTTGTGCCAGAGACTTTTTGAAACTGAATGAAGGCCAAAGGGTATGGATACGTGTCCTAGAAAGAGAAGGTACTGTAATCCACAGATAAGAAAACTACCAGAGATCATATGTGGTACAACAGCCGAAGGGAACATGTGTAGAAATAGGAGAAACATTATCACTTTTCCCCAGGAGCAATAGTCAATCATATATATTCGGTCGAACCAGATGATGATGAAGAAATCCAGAGAAAACCGAATACTACAATCCTTAGTTTAAAAAAAAATCAACCAAGTCAGCCTCCAGACTTACAAGGAAGCCTACTAATCATCCCACTCAGACTAGAACAAGATCAGGGAGAGTCACGAAACCTCCTGACAGTTTAAATCTGTGAAGTCAGAGACTTGGAGGTGAGAAAAGGTAGTAGGCAAAGTCAAGAATGTATGTATGTTTAAAAAATGTATGGATAAAGACTTGGTGGGGCAGGGGGGTGCGGACATGTAGCATAAGGATCTGAAAGGGTTAATGTTGGAGACAGAGCAAACCCTCCCACTGTATTGATGATGTAACAGTCACATGGTATTAGGCTTTTGAGAAGAAGGGAGTAGGAGCACGTAGGATGCTAGCTAGAGAGGCTTGTGGAGAGTGCAAATAGAAATGTGTAAATAATAGTTATTCACCTTATCCAGACTCCGAGACTTAATCATAATGCCTTAACTATGCTAAACTACAACTACAACACACAATAATGCATTTAAAATAAAAATAGGAGATGTATTGACTAAACTAATCCAAACAGAGGCTAAAGCTCCTGGTCCAGGTGGATTGCAGCTACACATGCTAGAAGAATCTAGGGGAAGAGATAGCAGAGCATTGCTACACATATTTAATAACTTATTTGAAAAAAGGTGTAGTGCCAGAGGACTGCAGATAGCTAATGTATTTCTTATATTTAAGAAGGGAGACAGAACATGCTTAGGGAATTATAGACCAGTCAGTTGAACATCGCTGGTAGAAAAAATAATGGAATGCCTACCAAAGTGGAGAATAGAAGAACATCTAGAAAAGAGAAATAATAATGATTATAGCATGGATTTCAAAAGGGAAAAGCTTGCTTGATCAACCTGATTGAATTTTTTGAGGAGGTAACAAACAGAGTAGCAAATGTTAATCCAGTAGATATAATTTATCTGGATTTTCAAAAGGCCTTCAATAAGGTGCCCCATATTAAACGAATGAATAAGACTAGATAATGCAGAGTCATGGGACAAGTGGCAGAATAGATTGCTAGCTGGCTTCAAGACAAAGTAGAGAGTGGGAGTAAAGTTATTCAGAGTGGCAGGAGATGGGAAGTGAAGGATCAGTGCTGGGACCACTGCTGTTCACAATTTACACTAATGATTTGGACTTTGGAATCAAAAACACAATTTCTAAAGTTTGCGGATGACTCCAAATAGTCAATACTGAGGAAGACTGCAACAGATTACCAGATGAGATGAATAATTTTGTAGAATGAGCAAATAATTGGCAAATGAAGTCCAACACAGATAAATATGAGGAAGTAAGTTTTGGTAGGAAAAATAGGGAGGTGATTTATTACTTGGAAAGTCTAGATGGGGTTGCACAGGGTTATCTGGCCCGTCAATCCTGGTGCCATCAATGAGGGAGCGTTGCCCAATAGGACCGTCAGGGAGCAGGAGAAGTGAGCATGCTGAGACTGTGGGTGGGGGGGTAGCAGGAGGTGAGGAAGAGGTGAGCTCACTGAGAATGTTGGTGTGGGGGGGCGGGGATGAGCTTGCTAAGACTGTGGTGGGGGGAGGTAAGCACATTGAGATTGTGGGATGGGGGGTGGAGGTAAGAATGCTGAAACGGGGGTGGTGAATACGCTGAGACTGGGGGGGCGGTGCTGCGGTGAGGTATGCCCACTGAGATGGGGGAGGTGAGCATGCTGTTGTGATTAATAGTACGATAAATTTATAATACCTCTGTCTTTCTGAAATTTGCTCGCCAGCCCCCTGTGTAGGACAAAATTTGTAGTGTGGCCCCTCACACGATAAGGTTGGACTCCCCTGGGGTAGAGGAACAAAGCATACAGTTCTGGTTGCCATATTATAAAAAGGGTATCGAGCTACTGGAGAGGTTGCCAAGAAGATTGACAAGGATGATACCAGAAATGCATGGGTATGTATCAGAAAAGCGTGAACAGGCTGGGTCTCTTTTCTCTTGGGGGAAAAAAAGAAGGCTGAGGGATGACCTAATAGAGATCTTTAAAATTATGAAAGGGTTTGATAGAGTGGATGCAGAGAGAATGTTTCCATTAGTGGGGAAGGGCATAACTAGAGGCCATCAATATAAAATAGTCACCAAGAAATCCAATAGGGAATTCAGAAGAAACTTCTTCACCTAAAGAGTGGTGAGAATGTGGAGCTTGCTACAGCACGGAATGGTTGAAGGGAACAGTATAGATTCATTTAAGGCAGGAGGAATAGAAAAGCAGTATACTTTTTAAATGAAGAAAGATTGCAGAACTCGGTGGTACAGGGGAAGATAGACAAGCATATGAGGGGGGAGCATAGGAACAGGAGTAGGCCATTCAGCCCCTCAGGATGCTCTGCAATTCGGTAAGATCATGGCAGATCTGATTGTGGTCTCAACTTCACTTTCTTGTCTGCCCCCCATAATCCTTGACTCCCTTGTCTATCAAAAATCCATCCAACTCAGCCTTGAATAATTTCAATGACCCAGCCCCCACGGTTTTCTGGGGAAGAGAATTCCACAGACTAATGACCCTCTGAGAGAAAAAAATTTCCTTATCTCCATCTTAAAAAGGAGACCCCTTATTTTTAAACTGTCTCCTGGTTCTAGTCTTCTCCACAAGAGGAAACATCTTCCCAGTACACACCCTTTCAAGTCCCCTCAGTATGTTTTAATAAGATCACCTCTCACTCTTCTAAACTCCAATGGGTAAAGGCCCAACCTGTTCAACCATTTTTCATAAGATAAGTCCTTCATCCCAGGAATGAGTCGAGTGAACCTTCTCTGAACTGCATCTAATGCGGTTATATCCTGTATCCTTTTTCAAATAAGGAGACCAAAACTGTACACAGTACTCCAGATGTGGTCTCACCAAGGACCTGGACAGCTGCAGTAAAACTTCCCTACTTTTATATTCCATTCCCCTTGCAATAAACACCAACATTCCATTTCCATTCCTAACCACTTGCTGTACTTGCATACTAACCTTTTGTGATTCATGTACCAGGACACCCAGATCCCTCTGTACCACCGAGTTCTGCAATCTTTCTTCATTTAAAAAGTATACAGCTTTTCTATTCCTCCTGCCAAAGTGAACAAGTTCACATTTTCCCACATTATACTCCCATCTACCAAATTTTGGCCCACTGACTTAACTGATCGATGTCCCTTTATAGACTCTTTACCTCCTCTTGACAACTTACTTTCCTTCCTATCTTGGTGTCATCGGCAAATTTAGCTACCATACATTCTGTCCTTTCATCTAAATCTAATTGAGGCCCCAGCACTGATCCCTGTAGCACTCTACTAGTTACAGTTTGCCAACCTGAAAAAGACCCGTTTGTCCCCACTCTCTACTTCCTGTTAGCTAATCAATCCTTTATTCATGCTAATACGTTACCCCCTATACCATGCACTTTTATTTTGTGTAGTAAACTTTTATATGACACTTTATCAAATGCATTTTGGAAATCTAAGTACACCACATCTACAGGTTCCCCTTTATCCACCTTGCTTGTTACTTCCTCAAAGAACTCGAATACAAAGAACTCAAACATGATTTCCCTTTCACAAAACCATGTTGACTCTGCCTGATCCGATTATGATTGTTTAAGTATCCTGCTATAACCTCCTTAATAATGGATTCTAGGAATTTCCCTATGAGCGATGTCAGGTTAACTGGCCTAGAGTTTCCTGCTTTCTGTCTCCCTCCTTTCTTGAATAAAGGTGTTACATTTGCGATTTTCCAATCTGTTGGGAACCTTCCAGAATCTAAGGAATTTTGGAAGATTATATCCAATGCCTCTACTGTCTTTGCAGCTACTTCTTTTAAGACCCTACGATGCAAGCCAGCTAGTCCTGGGGACTTGTCAGCCTTTAGGTCTAATAGTTTTTCCAGTACCTTTTCCCTGGTGATAGTGATTGTTTCAAGTTCCTCCCTCCCTTTTTCCTCTTGATTTTCACGTATTTTTGGGAAGTTTTCTAAGTCTTCTACAGTGAAGACAGACACAAAATACCTGTTCAATGTTCCTGCCATTTTCTTGTTTCCATTATTAATTCCCCAGACTCTCTAGAGGACCAACACTCGCTTTATTTACTCTTTTCCTATTTGAATACTTGTAGAAACACTTGCTATCTGTTTTTATATTTCTAGCTAGCTTTTCTCATATTCTAATTTCTCCCTCTTTAATTTTTTAGTCATCCTTTGCTGGTTCTTAAAATCTGTCCAATCTTCTGACTTGCCACAAATCTTCGCAGAATTGTACAGTATTTCTTTCAATTTGATACTATCCTTTACTTCCTTATTGAGCCACGGATTATGCATCTTTCTCGAAGAGTCTTTCTTTCTCATTGGGATAAATCTTTGCTGCGAGTTATTAAATATCTCTTTAATTGTTTCCCACTGCATCTCTACTGTCTTTCCTTGAAACCGGATTTCCCAGTTCGATTTAGCCAACTCTGCCTTCATACCCTTATAATTACCTTTATTTAGGTTTAAAACACTAGTCTTAGACACACACATCTCACCTTCAAACTGAACATGAAATTCTATCGTGTCATGATCGCTGTTGCCTGGAGCCTCCTTTACTACGAAGTTATTATCCTGTCTCATAGCACATAACCAGGTTTAGAATAGCCTGCTCCCTGGTTGGTGCTAGAACATATGCTTAAGAAATTGTCCCGAATATACTCTATGAACTCATTTTCCAGGCTACCTTTGCCAATCTGATACACCCAATCTACACGTAGATTAAAGTCACCCATGATTATTGCAGTACCTTTCTTACACGCCCCATTTATTTCTTCCTGTATACTCTGTCCTACAGTGTTAAGACTGTTGGGGGCCTATAAACTACTCCTGCAAGTGACTTTTAACATTTGCGATTTCTGGCCTCTACCCAAACTGATTCTACATGTTGCTCTTTTGAGCTAAGATCATCTCTCACTATTATACTAATGTCATCCTTAATTAACAGAGCTTCCTGTCTTTCCGAAATGTCAAATACCCTTCAATATTCAGATCCCAGCCTTGGTCACCTTGCAACCATGTCTTCCATAAATTGCTATCCGGTCATACATATTTATTTCTATCAGTGTTAACAATGCATCCATTTTGGTATGAATGCTGTGCACATTCAGATACAGAGCCTTGAACTCTGTCTTTTTACCAGTTTTGCAATCTCTGACCTTATCTGCTGGTGCACTCTTAAGTTTGTGTGCTCTGTCCATTCCTGCCAGACTCTGGTTATCCTTACCCAATTCGCTACCCTACTCTGATAAGTTGTCATTTCACTTTAATTTACCACATCTTCCCTCACATGATCCCTTCTCCCCACTATTTAGTTTAAAGTTAATCGACCACCCTAGTTATAAAACAAGCCAGAACCCTGGTCCCAGCAGGGTTCAGGTGAAGAATGTCCCATTGGTACAGCTCCCACTTTCCCCAGTGCTGGTACCAGTGCCCCATGAAACTAAACCCATTTCTCCCACACCAGTCTTTGAGTTATGCATTTATCTCTCTAATTTACCCTATGCCAATTTGCTCGTGGCTCAGGAAATAATCCACCCATTATTACCTTTGTGGTTTAGCTTTTTAATTTAGCCCAAGCTGCTCATAATCCCCAAGCAGAACCTCTTTTTCTAGTCCAATCTATGTCATTAATACCCACGTAGACCACGACAATTGGATCCTCCACCCCCCGCCCCCCACCAACCTCGCCAACCCAGAGCAGATGTCCCGAACCCTTGCAGGCAACACAGCCCTCTGGACTCTCACTCTCTTATATAGAGAACTGTGTCTATCCCCTTGACTATACTACCCCCCACTACCACTACATTCCTTTTTACTCCCCCTGCTTGAAAGACTTCCTATACCACAGTGCCATGGTACTGAGGGCTGAAAAAAGTGGAAAAAGGAGTATCTCTTTCTCCCTCTGCACCAAATTCCCAGCTACATACTCTGTCTACTTCTCACTCAGGCATAATCTTCTCTCCGTGAGTCCCCTTACTCCGGGAATACAGGGTTACGATGATAGGATTTTAGATGAGGAAGGATGGGAGGAGGCTTGAGTGGAGGATAAACATGGCATGGACTGGGTGGGCCGAATGGCCTGTTCCTGTGCCATATGTCCTATGCAAGTGCAATACTGAGGACGTGCTGTGTTATCAGCAGTGTTATTTTTCGGATATAATGTTAAATTAAAACTCCTTTTGCCTACTCCAATGGATGTAAAAGACTCCTTAACACTAGCTAAGTTAGTGAGTTTTCCCAGTATCCTGGACAGCATTCATCCCTCAGTCAGCACCTCAGTCCAAAAAAAAACGATGCACTGGTCATTTTTTTAGAATTAGAATTAGAATATTACAGCGCAGTACAGGCCCTTTGGCCCTCGATGTTGCGCCGACCTGTGAAACCATCTGACCTACACTATTCCATTTTCATCCATATGTCTATCCAATGACCACTTAAATCGCCCTTAAAGTTGGCGAGTCTACTACTGCTGCAGGAAGGGCGTTCCACGCCCCTACTACTCTCCGAGTAAAGAAACTACCTCTGACATCTGTCCTATATCTATCACCCCTCAACTTAAAGCTATGTCCCCTCGTGTTTGCCATCACCATCCGAGGAAGAAGACTCTCACTATCCACCCTATCTAACCCTCTGATTATCTTATATGTCTCTATTAAGTCACCTCTCCTCCTCCTCCTCTCCAACGAAAACAACCTCAAGTCCCTCAGCCTTTCCTCGTAAGACCTTCCCTCCATACCAGGCAACATCCTAGTAAATCTCCTCTGCACCCTTTCCAAAGCTTCCACATCCTTCCTATAATGCGGTGAGCAGAACTGCACGCAATACTCCAGGTGCGGTCTCACCAGAGTTTTGTACAGCTGCAGCATAACCTCGTGGCTCCGAAACTCGATCCCCCTACTAATAAAAGCTAAGACACCATATACCTTCTTAACAGCCCTATTAACCTGGGTAGCAACCTTCAGGGATTTATGTACCTGGACACCAAGATCTCTCTGTTCATCTACACTACCAAGAATCTTCCCATTAGCCCAGTACTCTGCATTCCTGTTACTCCTTCCAAAGTGAATCACCTCACACTTTTCCGCATTTATCTCATTGCTGTCCATGGGACCTTGCTGTGTGCAAATTAGCTGCCATGCGAGCCTCCAAAACAACAGTGATTACACTTTATTAGGCAATACATTGGATGAGAAGTGCTTTGGGATGTCCTGAAGATATGAAAGGTGATACATAAATAAATGTTTGTTGTTCTTTTGATGAGCAAGGTCAAGAGCAGCATTATTGACAGAGTCATAGTTTGACCACTTGGTCTTGTAGACATGGTTTCTTTTCTTAAACTGTGTTCATCAATAAGAGGTATATTAGCGATGAGAAATGGAAAACTTTCCATTTTGGGTAACTAGTGTATCAAGTATCCCCAGCTGCTTCTATACAGGACCTCGAGGGTTGTAATCTCGGGATTACTCCCTGTGCCACGTGCCAGTGAGGCTAGAAATAGGAAGATAGTGCAGCGAAACACGTGGCTGAGCAGCTGGTGTAGAAGGGAGGGTTTCAGATATCTGGACCATTGGGCTCTCTTCAGGGACAGATGGGACCTGGACGGGTTGCATCTAAACTGGAAGGGCACTAATATCCTGGCTGCAAGGTTTGCGAGCATCACTCGGGAGGGTTTAAACTAGTATGGAAGGGGGGTGGGAACCAGAGCAGTAGGATAGCTAGTGAAGTAAATGAGGAGGGCATAGTAAATAAGGCCAGTAGGACTAAGAGGAAGACCAGGCAGGGAGATGTTGCTGAGCACAGCGGGACTGGTGGTCTGAAGTGCATTTGTTTCAATGCGAGAAGTATAACAGGTAAGGCAGATGAACTTTGAGCTTGGATTAGTACTTGGAAATATGATGCTGTTGCTATTACAGAGACTTGGTTGAGGGAAGGGCAGGGTTGGCAGCTAAATATTCCAGGTTTTAGAAGCTTCAGGCGGGATAGAGGGGGTTGTAAATGGGGTGGGGGAGTTGCATTACTGGTTAAGGAGAATATCACAGCTGTACTGCAGGAGGACACCTCAGAGAGGTCATGCAGCGAGGCAATATGGGTGGAGCTCAGGAATAGGAAGGGTGCAGTCGCGATGTTGGGGGTTTACTACAGGCCTCCCAACAGCCAGCGGGAGGTAGAGGAGCAGATATGTAGACAGATTTTGGAAAGATGTAAAGGTAACAGGGTTGTAGTGGTGGGTGATTTTAACTTCCCCAATATTGACTGGGACTCACTTAGTGCTAGGGGCTTGGATGGGGCAGAATTTGTGAGGAGCATCCAGGAGGGATTCTTGAAACAGTATGTAGATAGTCCAACTCGGGATGGGGCCATTCTGGACCTAGTATTGGGGAATGAGCCCGGCCAGGTGGTCGAAGTTTCAGTGGGGGAGCATTTCGGGAGCAGTGACCATAATTCCATAAGTTTTAAGGTACTTGTGGATAAGGATAAGAGTAGTCCTTGGGTGAAGGTGCTAAATTGGGGCAAGGCTAATTATAACTATTAGGCAGGAACTGAAGAATTTAGATTGGGGGCGGCTGTTTGAGGGTAAATCAACATCTGACATGTGGGAGTCTTTCAAACGTCAGCTGATTAGAATCCAGGACCAGCATGTTCCTGTGAGGAAGAAAGACAAGTTTGGCAAGTTTCGGGAAGCTTGGATAACACGGGATATTGTGAGCCTAGTCAAAAAGAAAAAGGAAGCATTTGTAAGGGCTGGAAGACTAGGAACAGATGAAGCACTTGAGGAATATAAAGACAGTAGGAAGGAACTTAAGCAAGGAGTTAGGAGGGCTAAAAGAGGTCATGAAAAGTCATTGGCAAACAGGATTAAGGAAAATCCCAAGGCTTTTTATACATATATAAAGAGCAAGAGGGTAACCAGGGAAAGGGTTGGCCCACTCAACGACAGAGATGGGAATCTATGCATGGAGCCAGAGGAAATAGGCGAGGTGCTAAATGAGTACTTTGCATCAGTATTCACCAAGGAGAAGGACTTGGTGGATGATGAGCCTAGGGAAGGGAGTGCAGATAGTCTCAGTCATCTCATTATCAAAAAAGAGGAGGTTTTGGGTGTCTTGCAAAGCATTAAGGTAGATAAGTCCCCAGGGCCTGATGGGATCTATCCTAGAATACTGAGGGAGGCAAGGGAAGAAATTGTTGGGGCCTTGACAGAAATCTTTGCATCCTCATTGGCTACAGGTGAGGTCCCAGAGGACTGGAGAATAGCCAATGTTGTTCCTTTGTTTAAGAAGGGTAGCAAGGATAATCCAGGAAATTATAGGCCGGTGAGCCTTACGTCAGTGGTAGGGAAACTATTAGAGAGGATTCTTTGGGACAGGATTTACTCCCATTTGGAAACAAACGAACTTATTAGCGAGAGACAGCATGGTTTTGTGAAGGGGAGGTCGTGTCTTACTAATTTGATTGAGTTTTTTGAGGAAGTGACGAAGATGATTGATGAGGGAAGGGCGGTGGATGTTGTCTATATGGACTTTAGTAAAGCCTTTGACAAGGTCCCTCATGGCAGACTGGTGCAAAAAGTGAAGTCACACGGGATCAGAGGTGAGCTGGCAAGTTGGATACAGAACTGGCTCTGTCACAGAAGACAGAGGGTAACAGCGGATGGGTGTTTTTCTGAATGGAGGGATGTGACTTGTGGTGTTCCGCAGAGATCAGTGCTGGGACCTTTGCTGTTTGTAGTATATATAAATGATTTGGAGGAAAATGTAGCTGGTCTGATTAGTAAGTTTGCGGACGACACAAAGGTTGGTGGAGTTGCGGATAATGATGAGGATTGTCAGAGGATACAGCAGGATATAGATCGGTTGGAGACATGGGCGGAGAAATGGCAGATGGAGTGTAATCCGGACAAATGTGAGGTAATGCATTTTGGAAGGTCTATTGCAGGTGGGAAGTATACAGTAAATGGCAGAACCCTTAGGAGTATTGACAGGCAGAGAGATCTGGGTGTACAGGTCCACAGGTCACTGAAAGTGGCAACGCAGGTGGATAAGGTAGTCAAGAAGGCATTCGGCATGCTTGCCTTCATCGGTCGGGGCATAGAGTATAAAAATTGGCAAGTCATGTTGCAGCTGTACAGAACCTTAGTTAGGCCACACTTAGAATATTGCGTGCAATTCTGGTTGCCACACTACCAGAAGGACGTGGAGGCTTTGGAGAGGGTACAGAGGAGGTTTACCAGGATGTTGCCTGGTCTGGAAGGCATTAGCTATGAGGAGAGGTTGGAAAAACTCGGATTGTTTTCACTGGAACAACGGAGGTGGAGGGGCGACATGATAGAGGTTTACAAAGTTATGAGCGGCATGGACAGAGTGGATAGTCAGAAGCTTTTTCCCAGGGCGTAAGAGTCAGTTACTAGGGGACGTAGGTTTAAGGTGCGAGGGGCAAAGTTTAGAGGGGATGTGCGAGGCAAGTTTTTTACACAGAGGGTGGTGAGTGCCTGGAACCTGCTGCCAGGGAAGGTGGTGGAAGCAGATACAATAGCGACGTTTAAGAGGCATCTTGACAAATATATGAATAGGAAGGGAATAGAGGGACATGGGCCCCGGAAGTGCAGAAGGTGTTAGTTTCGGCAGGCATCAAGATCGGCGCAGGCTTGGAGGGCCGAATGGCCTGTTCCTGTGCTGTACTGTTCTTTGTTTTTTATACCACCCCAACAGATAAGCCAGGGCAGCAGAACAAGAAAGTGTAGGTTAAGGGACGTGAAAGGCAAATTTGGATAAATATCAGGAAGCATTTATTTACACAGAGTAAAAGCAAAATACTGCGGATGCTGGAAATCTGAAACAAAAACAAGAAATGCTGGATTCACTCAGCAGGTCTGGCAGCATCTGTGGAAAGAGAAGCAGAGTTAACGTTTCGGGTCAGTGACCCGAAACGTTAACTCTGCTTCTCTTTCCACAGATGCTGCCAGACCTGCTGAGTGAATCCAGCATTTCTTGTTTTTGTTTATTTACACAGAGGATGGTTTGACAACTGAAACGGATTGTCAGGGGAACTAGTTGACTTGGGTTTTAACTGCCAAGCAAATTCAATGAACAGTATAAGATTACAACATATTTTACAATAATTATTACACTGAAATATCTCCTTGAATAGGTCGAAAATAACTCTCTGCTCCAACATTAGATGTGATTCCGCAATTGGACAACATTTGTTAAATAATCCGCAGTGTGCTAAGAATTATGCTGATAGCCAATTTAAGATTGTCAGGGCTCGCAGTGTGGCGCATTTGTGCGTACTGGAAGTTACATATATTAATACACAAGGCCCTGTTCTTTGCAGACAGAAAGAACATGTACAAACATTGCGCCTGTTTCAGCTAAACAAAATAATTGACAACTATTCGCTTGTTCATTCCTCAGGGCAATGCCTTGATCGATCAGAGTCAAGCTGCCTGGTTTGAATTTCAAACAAAGTTTGGCAGTTAACTGTCAGTCACCGTAAACTGGTGCATTCTCAATGGCAACGCCTCTACCATTCAGAGTTCACTTGCCTACCAATCAACTCTGTCTTCTCATGCAGTATAAAGTTGTTGTTTTCCCTTACCTTGGTATTCTTGCGGACTGTCCTGATGAGTGCTAGACAAAAAGCTTCAACAACATGTCTCTATTTTTAGCAATACTCAAGTCCTGTACTACCAAAGTATGTATTCTTTTGAAGCGGCAGAACATAACAAAATTAGAGCAAAGAATGAAAGTCTGTGTTTGCTGTATATAGTTATGTCCTGTGAACCAGTCAAAGAAAGCTGATGGAACTGAAAGTTACAGTTAAGTAGGTTGACAGCCTTATTGACTCAAGCATTTGATTTATTGCAGGATGTGTACAGTAAACTGCATTGTCAGTAGCCATGAAAAGACATCGGGCATTGTACGGTTGTCTTTTTTTTGCAGTTGAACATTTCACTTAACTCTTCAGGTACCAAGTAATTGCAAACCTGGGATTCCCTTTTGGTGTAGGTTCCAGTTTATTTGGTCGGGTCATTGCCTTGGGCACATGTTGGTTGTAACACTGTCCATAGCTCACGTTATGAGGTGGGTGTACTGAAAGGACAGTAAAATTTAATCTGAACCCCAAGACATGAATGAGTAAAATACTGCCATGAGTAATTTTCATAAACCAAAGTAGCATGACAAAGGAATGCAATACTTCCTCGCTGTATACACACAGCAAAATGAGGTCAAAAAAGTCACTCTATGAGCTATAGTGAGATCAATTGGTTTGTCGGCTTTTTAAAAAAATAGTGTTCATCAATGCAATGGATGTTAGTGCAGAATGGAACACTTTCCACTTTGGATACTCAGTGTCACCATCAAGGAATCACAAATTAAGTACAACACAAGTAAGATGCAAAGTCCATATGCACTGCCTGAGAAATATACCTTCGCCCCAACCCTAGAAAATCATTGCATACTGCACTTTTTTCATTTTCCACATCATCCATCCCATGTTTATTGGGAACCAGATTGGGCCTGCCCAAATTCATTTCATGTAGGACAGAAAGTGCTTTTATCCCTGCAGTCTGAGCTGGATTTCACCCCAGGTCCCAGAATGCTAGAGTCTAACCCATGTAGCATCTAAATCCACAGCTCACTTTCAGCCCAGAATTCTTAATATCATAAACTGAAGTAAGGTAGGTCAGTTGGGCAGGGATACGGAGGTCAGGTCAAATGCATAATATCTGCTTTTAGTCTGTACAACTGAAAACAGTTTCTCCTTATTATCAAATCCATTCTTAATTCTGAACACCCCTGTCAAATCTCTTAACTTTCCCTGCTGTTAGGAGAACAACAGCAGTTTCCCCAGTCGTTTCGCATCCCTCATCTCTGATGCCATTCTAGTAAATCTCTTCCGGACCCCCTCTAAGGCCTTGACATCCTTCCTCATGTGTGGTGCCCAGAATTGAACACAATATTCCAGCTGCTCTATAAAACTTTGGAAAAACTTCCTTGCATTTGTACTCTATGCCTCCATTAATAAAGCCTAGGATCCCAAATGCTATTGTAACACCTTATCAACTTGTCCTGCCATCTTGAAAGATTTGTGCACAGGTCTCTCTGTTCCTGTATCCCCTTTAAAATAGTATCATTTAAAATTGTAGATACTTATACATTTAATGTACCTTGAGAGAGGGAATCTAATTAACAGTCTGACAATGGTTAATAAAAAGCAGTTCACTCCTTTTAAGTAATTCATGCACATGCAACTGAAGCAAATTGAGTGTAGAGGTTGACCAAGGTCTCATTAACATGATGACAAGAAGGAGCTTCAATTGCTGGAATGTCTGATGTATGTGTCCTCAGCCCTGTGTGGACGAGTTTCACTCAGAACACACCCAGCGTCCAAATCTAGCACCTTCTCTAAAATATTTCTGTTTAATTTTCATTGACGTGCCTTTCTGTAAGATCTGGCCTTGATCTATTCCCACTGACCTCTAGTGGTTTGACGAGAAAGATGTTTGCCCAGAATATGCTCATTCTTTGTTAAGCAGGTTCTGTGGACAACTGGAATCTTCTTGATTTCTGTTCCTTTAAAATTAACAGGAAGGCTCCTTTTTAAGAAGGATCATAATTCGAGTCAATTCAAGTACCAGGGAAGTATTTAGTGGCTGACATGGGCATTGCCCATCTTCTCTCCCATTGACCCCTGCCCCGAGATTGCATATCTGGGTGTCACATAGTTACATTTGTAGACTTAGTTGAGACCAGGCAAACCTTTCAGCTGAAGCTGGTGAGATACAGTGAAGTATGGTTCAAATTTCGATCTTTCGACCTGTGCTTGAGATATCTGATAAATTGCTTTTTGCTTTAAGATTAGTCCAATAATGAATGAGCTGGTCACAGATTGTATTGAGGTGTACAGTGATGTGCTGTGGATGTGGTCACACCTGTGATCCCCACGCGCCACATCTTCAATCTTAGCTGTGCCTTTGCAAGATACCAGAGGGAAGAGGACAGGCCTTTGCTGAGAGGGAGCAGTCATATCTGATGGTTGCCCTCACTGGTCTCTTGCACCTCCCAGTGGCCAGGGAGTACTTGGCTATCTGTCTTCTTGGATCAGGGACAAAATATGCTGCGCCAGACCAGAGACAGAGGGACAAAATATCTGTTAAAAAGTTAATAACTAAATCTGTGCAATAGAATGCTGCATATCACCAAAAATTTTGCATGACACAGTGACAAAATTCCTGCTTGTTTTCATGCTTCAGTTGTGTTGTTTGATGTTAAATCTGAAACAGGCATCCTATTTTTTATCTCGAGCTCAAAACAACAGCACTGAAGGTCTTTTCTTTGCAGAATAAGTCTGTCATTGTGTAGCACATTGGTGCATTTGGCTGGGACTGTTACCTTCAGGCCCTCTCACCAGTTGTTTTCTAGTTGCATTCAAGTCGGTTAATGACTTGTCTGTTAATAAAAGCCTCTGTGTAAATGTGTACTTGTTGTTACAATGCTGTGTTATTAGTGTTAAGCAGTCTCCAGGGTCACATCACAAACACGACAGAGTTAGACTATTATTGCAACTAAAGCTCCTTCCAAAAGCTGTAGTTAAGTCACTTATAAAGGAGCTGGTTGACTGGTTCATAATGTGATTGAAGGCTAAGTAGGATAAGTAGAGAGATGATCAGATATTCTTGTCAATCACTGTGCCTACATTCCTTTTGGGATGATATGAATGTCAGTGGAATGCAGCCAATTAGAATGTGTTTAGAATTTTGATTATGTTAGGTTGATAATATGGGAGTTTTGCTAAATGACTTTTTTATGGTTTGGTTACGGGTGGTGGGGGGACGTTGACAGTGTGTGGTTCAGGGACAAATTTCACAGAATTATACTCTTGAAAGTTTCCTTTTTGATAATTCATTTCCCTCAGGATATTAAATGAGTTGGGGAGATTCCATGGGTCTTTCACCCAGTAATAGAATTGTGCAATGTTATTAGGGTAAGCCAAGTTAACAATTTAAATGGGTTCAAGAGAGAAGAGGGATGCTACGATGACCAGGTGCTTTCAGCAAGGAATTTAGTTTCCAAGAAGTCCAGGTGAAGAGGTTGTGTTTCTGGCAAGTGCAGCTATCCTGTAAATATTTTCATGGCCTGGACAAGGTCTCAAGTTAAAGTAAAGGAGTTTATGACAGGCCCACTGCCTATGATTATTTTTGTTGTTGAAATGAGTGGATGCAAAATTCATAGAATTATGAAAATTTACAGCGTGGAAGGAGGCCATTCTGCCCATTATGTCTGTGCCAACTGACAAGGAGCCATCCAGCCATCCACTTTCCAGATTTTGATCCATAGCCTTGTGGGCTGCAAGCCCACCATTTCCTGAGCTGCACTCCGTACACATTCGTTTCTTTGTTGGGAGCACCTGACCAGCCTTAAGATGTGTTTCTGGAGAGAGAAGAGATGAAGTTATATGGTGAAAAAGTAGGGAGGCAATCAGTTTAAAAAGAGTCAGACATGTTGGGACTGTTGGCCTTTCTTCTGTTTGTACATTCATGATGCAAATTGTACGAAGTATGTTGGAAGGAATATCTTCCATCGAGAACCATGTGGCCATTAAGAGTTCTTCCTCTCCTCCACTCTATTACTTTCAGTAAGTGACTAGTTTGAAATGAACCAGAAGGTAGGACCAGCAGCACCCACTTATTTTGCATCCTTTGATGCAAGGGAACGACGATAGCTCTCAGACACACTCTGTCCTTACAACACAGAGAAAGAGCTGGCTCCTGAAAATGACACTGCTACCGTGTTGTATTGGAACTCATGAAATTCTTTTATTACTGACAAAATTTTGTGAGGCTCTTTGCTGAAAGGGGCCTCACTTACAGCCAGTGCATTAGCAGAAAATCATAGGCATACTATCTGTTACATTGTGTCCAATGTTCACTGGTTGCGTGTGAGGCTCTGCTGGTGATGTGCAATCTCTTAAAACTTACTGTTATATCTGTAAACTGTTTCAAAGCATGTTATGAAAAAGTATATGGTATTCTTTTCATTAAAATATCACCCATCTTTCTGTGCAATAATATGTTAATATCTTGCACATAATTTTCCCTTTTGATTGACTAAAATCTTGGGCAGTGGGAACACAGATGTTTGTGGACGGAGGCCAGTTAGTTCCGAACAGGTAGAATAGGTAAAAAAAAAAGGAGGTTGTCTTTCTGGCAAGTGCAGATATCCTGTAAGTATTTGCATGACCTGGACA
The DNA here is from genome assembly GCF_036365525.1 of Heterodontus francisci. Classification (NCBI taxonomy): domain Eukaryota; kingdom Metazoa; phylum Chordata; class Chondrichthyes; order Heterodontiformes; family Heterodontidae; genus Heterodontus; species Heterodontus francisci. Next base: position 22,617,758 of record NC_090393.1, read on the forward strand.
AGGTCTCCAGTTAAAGAAAAGGAGTTTATGACAGGCCAACAACTGCAAGCGCAATAACCCTCTCAGTATTTTGGTCACAGCTGTCACTATCTTGGGAAGTGTTTATAGACTGCTTCGTGTATAGCTGTATATCAGCCTGTCCTTGCCACCTCTACTTCACAAGACAGGCTGCCACAAAGTGTGCAAACGGTGTCACAAATTATCTGCGGGCAATGGCTGCATCAGGGATGGCTTTTTCTGTAGCAATGAAGCTTATCGCAGCATGAAACTGTTTTGTGCAGCTGAATCCTTACAGGCGAGCACAGGGGACCTTTGCCTCATCAAACAATCTATAGTGTGCACATGCATCAAGCAAGCAATAACTGCTATATGTGTAAGGAGAAATACTTTCATCACTTCTGTGGAAAGAAGGCATCAGCAAGACAGAGTGCACAGCTTTCATGGTATTCAAGGTCATCGACCTGAAACATTAACTCTGTTTCTCTCTCCTCAGCAGGTCTGGCAGCATCTGTGTATTTATAGCATTTTCTGTTTTTTCCCCCCCTAAAATCCTGCTCTTTAACTGCCTGATCCATTTTCAAGAATAGTGTGCCATGCAGCTAGGGCACAAGAAATGTGCTCAAAAAGGAGCTTTAAATGGTATTTTCCAGTGGTTGCGGGCATTTCCAACAACTTAAATTTGTTGGTATCAAAAGCAGGTTGAAAGTAAGTGTGCGCCTCAGCTTTGCACATAATTCTTGAGGAGCAGCAATTATGGCACAAACCTAAATTGGGAACTCCCTAACCAGACAGGTATGCATTGACTCTGTTAGCAACTTCCCTCGATACAGTTGCTACTTGTGCTTTTACTGGATGGTGACCGTCAGCCCTAAATAGAGCAGTCTCCTTTAGGTGTACCTCTTGCAGCATCATAAGGAACAATGTTATCCATTGTACCATTGTGAAAAATTGGTTCACTTTTCTGCTATCATCCCTGTAATAGCAATTAAAAGGTCCTTAATGTATTTTGCACTCCCCTGCTGAGTATGTTGCCCGACAAGGTCTTTGGACAAGATTCCTGTAACAAGACTTAGTGGACTGTCTCACTCGTATAGTGGAATTGCAAAATTGGGGTTAATTGTTTTCAGCCACGTAGATATGGAGGCAATTGGGCCCAGGGAGTATCTGTTTTTAAATTAGGTTAAAAATAGATTGGAGACCTGCTATTTTAAAATACTAAGTTTAGAACAGTTTCATTCCCACACTTCCTGAATGTTAGAGTGTGAATCTTCTGCTTGTTGGCTAAACGCCAGTGAACCACGTTGGGCTATCAAGAATGTGCAAAAGCAGTAACAGAGGAGACATGAAGCAAATCATTAGTGACCCCAGTGCATTGCTGGCACTGATAAACCAAGAGCTTTGATTTAATTGAAACAACGCTGCAGACTGTTGGAGGAAGAATAAAAGAGAACTGAAATATTTGGCAGTGTCTTGTGAAAATGTTTCTTGGCACTGTGCTCCCTTGCTCATATCCTACAGCCATGACCTCTCTTCAACAAGGGTCAAAAACAGCAGTTTGCTGGGAGTGCTCCAAGACTAGTTTGTGTAAGTATACTCACCACACAGGAGTCTCAGGCTGTCCTGGTCTGTAATGAACATCAGTGTAGAGAAGCAGGCTTTAATAGTTACTGCAACATTGTGTTTGGTAAACATAGCTCCTTGCTCCCTTTCCTTGACCTACATGTCACCACAACACAATCTGGAAGCACTTTTAAAAATAAGCATTGATTTAACTCGGCAGTGCCCTCTCCCTAACTCCCACCCCACTGGAACTACTTCCCTGGTACCACTGTTGAAAAACATTTTTCTTTATCTTGATTAGGATTCATTATTTATAAGCATTTCTTTCCTTGCTATTTCCTCCCTCAAACCCTTCCTGAAAGCACTGACTTCTGAGATATGTCTGAACAGGTATTAGGTAGCCTCTAGTACTAAATGGCCCAGACAGTTTGGTCATGAAAAGCATCACAATCCTCACCTTGTCCATTCAAGAGCATCCAACACGGGTCACTGAGGTAGAAATCAGGACTGAGAACCCGAGATGATTTTCCTACCTTATCCCAGGGAAGCTGAGACCTGTTATATCTCCCCTACTTCAGTCCTGGCTAAGGTCAGCTCGAGACGGATGGAGTTGGAACCCTTAATGCCTTGGACTCCATGCTTTAATACCACACAAGGTAGGGAATTTACTAACTTAGTTATTGAGAGAACTGAGATTTTAGATCCATTTTTAATATCTCCTCCACCCTTCACCCATTCCCTCCCCCCGCCAAAAATTAGGTTTCTGTGGATAGTTTCCCCATTGAAAGGGGAAGTAGACCTCTGCCTAAGCCCTACTTGAGCTGCCCACAAGAAGCCAAATTGGAGCAGTGAATGTCAACTTAATTTTGGCATGGAATCCTGCTGTGAGTCTGCAGCCAACAGAAATTTATCTTGCGTACAGAGTAGTTAGAACCTGGTGGTACAGGATGATGGTGTTGCTGTGGTTCTGCACTTGAGATTCATTGTGTTTGCATCAACCTCACAACAGACATATCATAGTATGAGTGGTCTGGTCAAAAGGTTCAGATTTAGGTGTGTGATAGAGTAGACTTCCAATACTCACAATCTAGGTTGGCTCATAATAAATGACGACTTGAGCTAGGTACTTTGGCAGACATTACCCGTGGAGCCATATCCACTGATTCAGAAGGTGAGGGCAGCGTCGGGGAGGGGGTGCGGTATTGGGTGTGCAGGATATGGAAGGACAAAAAGTAAGGTTAAAAGCTGTACTTCAATCATGCATTGCATGTTGGGCTTGTTCATATGTGAAGCAAAGAGTATTACAGACTTGTATTAATGAGTGATAGTAGCGCGGTACCTTCTTCACCTCACCGTGTCAAGTCCATTCAATTGCCTTTGGTATGACCAGGTGAGGAAGGGGTCTCAGGCTCCCCTTTCGCCCCTTCTCTTGTTTGACCGCAACAGGGTTTATCCTTTTTAACACAGTAATTTAACTTACCACCTCAGTGAGCATTTGCTCCTGTTCCTCTAATACAATTGCAAATGAACCAATCAGACAGGTTTTCTTGAGTTTAAACAAGAAAGATGTAAGATTATTAAACATATCACTCTAAACCAGTTAATATTACTAAAATACACTACGTAGCCACACACACATACAAATAGATTACAGAGGTAAAAACCGAGTTGGGAGGTTGGAGTAGAGTCTGTAACACATGGAATTGAAATATAGTTCAGTAGTCTCAGTGTCTTTAGTTGAAATTGTAATCCTGAAGTTCCCACTGGGCCACATGCACAGTTGCAGACTTGCTTGTTTCCTAGTTGGTTGTAAGGATCTGTAGACTTGGCTTCACCAGCTGCAGCTTGAGGTTTCTCTGGCTCTCTACTGGAGAGAGGGAGAAGGAGAGAGAGCTGTTCCCTTGCTCACTTCCAGTTGTAGTCTGCCATCTGACTGTCAAAGCTTAGCCTCTCCAAAGCTGCACAGTAGTCACATGATATTCCCAAACCTCTTTGCTAGGTTAGTGAGGCCCTTCTGGAAAATTATTTTGAGATTCAAGGAGCCACACCTTAATCTGTTTAGACACACTTGGAGGGGGTTGGCTCTTTCAAAATCAATGGGTGTTGATGACTCTTGACGACTGTGTTGACAAAATCATTTTAGGTAATTGAATCAGAGAGCACCCCATTGTTCTGGCCAGGTTGAGTCAATCATGTTTGTCTCCAGTCTGCTGTGTTGCTGATTCATGTGCAAATTGCCGTGGCCATCTTGGCTGCTAGCTTTTCTGTTTAAAACTTATGAGTAACAATTTCCAGTAAAAGTCTCAGTCAAAGTTCCACTGAATGAAATGAATATTTGCCATTTGGCATGTGGGGCTTTCATAACACCTTAAAAATGAGAAGAATTCCTCTGGCTGCTATGCAAAACAACTTTGTCAAAAACCTGTTTACAGTTTCTCCACAAATAAGGGGAAATTTTCTAAAGGTTGCATTTGCTGACGGTACCGCTAGGTGGCGCTGCTGTGGCACATGCACAAATGCAGCATGTGCCACTAAAAAGTCACAGACTGCGACTTTAGGCAGCTGCCAGGACTAAAGATGGCGCTGCTCAAATAATCACACTGAGGCAACCTAACAAACACGACCGCAATTGTTGACAACGCGATCGGTAGGTGGCGCTGTTTTGGCACATGCGCAGATGCAGCATGTGCCACGAAAACGTCATAGCCAGCGACTGTTGCAGCTGCCAGGACCAAAGATGGCGCTATTCAAAAAATCACAGAGATGAAACCTAACAAACACGTGGCAGAATACAATGGCCGGAGTGAGAGAGTGGAGCGGGCCGGGGAGATCAGCGCGGGGGCCGGGGAGATCAGCGCGGGGGCCGGGGAGATCAGCGCGGGGGCCGGGAAAGGCAGCGCGGGGGCCGGGAAAGGCAGCACGGGGGCCGTGGAGAGCAGCGCGGGGGCCGGGAAGATCAGCGCGGGGGCCGGGAAAGGCAGCACGGGGGCCGGGGAGATCAGCGCGGGGGCCGGGAAAGGCAGCACGGGGGCCGGGGAGATCAGCGCGGGGGCCGGGAAAGGCAGCGCGGGGGCCGGGGAGATCAGCGCGAGGGCCGGGAAAGGCAGCACGGGGGCCGGGGAGAGCAGCGCGGGGGCCGGGGAGAGCAGCGCGGGGAGACCAGCGGTAGCGGTGCCGGGGAGGGAGGGGGGGAGAAAGAGGGAGAGGGAGGGGGGGAGAAAGAGGGAGAGGGAGGGGGGGAGAAAGAGGGAGAGGGAGGGGGGGAGAAAGAGGGAGAGGGAGGGGGGGAGAAAGAGGGAGGGGAGGGAGAGGGAGGGGGGGAGAAAGAGGGAGGGGAGGGAGAGGGAGGGGGGGAGAAAGAGGGAGGGGGGGGAGAGGGAGGGGGGGAGAAAGAGGGAGAGGGAGGGGGGGAGAAAGAGGGAGAGGGAGGGGGGGAGAAAGAGGGAGAGGGAGGGGGGGAGAAAGAGGGAGAGGGAGGGGGGGGAGAAAGAGGGAGAGGGAGGGGGGGAGAAAGAGGGAGAGGGAGGGGGGGAGAAAGAGGGAGGGGGGGAGAAAGAGGGAGAGGGAGGGGGGGGGAGAAAGAGGGAGGGGGGGGGGGAGAAAGAGGGGGGGGGGGAGAAAGAGGGAGGGGGGGAGAAAGAGGGGGGGGGGAGAGGGAGGGGGGGGGGAGAAAGAGGGAGGGGGGGAGGGAGAGGGAGGGGGGGGAGAAAGAGGCAGAGGGAGGGGGGAGAAAGAGGGAGAGGGGGAGAGGGAGGGGGGAGGGGGAGAAAGAGGGAGGGGGGGTGAAAGAGGGAGAGGGAGGGGTAAGGAAGGGGGAGGGGGAGAGCTGGGGGGAGAGGGAGGAAGGGGAGAGAGTGGGGGGGGAGCAGCGGAACGGAAGAGGAGTGCAGCAAAAGACTTACTGGCCAGTCCCTGGACCCGGTGACACAAAGGTCTTCGCACGCTCGCTCCCCGCGGCTCTCTACGGCCTCTCGCTTCCGGCCCTCTCCATTCAGCCGTTCCCTCCAGCTGCGGATGCGCAATCCAGTTGCTTTCTCCCCTACCCAGTTGCTTTCTCTAAATCTCCTCAGTACTTCAGGCATTGCAACTGTTTGGTCCCTGCATTTTGCATGCTCCCTCTCCCCACCCCTCCCCCGCACTCCCCACCCCTCCCCCTCTTCAAACACCCCTCCCTATGCCCCCCCCCCACCATAGTTGAATATCTGAAGTGCAGTTGCAAAGTCGGGGAAATAGCATGCAAAACAAAACCTCAACAATTCTGGGTTTAATTATTGAAAAGTTTTATTAAGTTCATTAAGTATCTGAGGAACTGCTGTGCATGGATACATGAGTGTTGTGTCCAGCATTCCCGTTAGACAGACAGGCCGATTCTCTGCTATGCACAGCTGAAGAGATTGTTCCTGGAGAGCCTTGTGGTGAATAAAAGCTTGGCTCTCTATTCCACTACTGTATTGTCCATGTGAAGAAGGCAAAGTCACAAGAGTCTGAGCTCAGTCTATTCTTGGTGAATGTTCCCCAAATGCATCCAATGTTCATTCCCAATTCATCCATAAATGCAATGTTCCTTTTCACATCGTGATGAGCTCCGCAGCATGATCCAGTTGCCTTCGTTGCTTGAATGCTGACCGTAAGTCTCGAGGATTGTTTTCTCGACGGCATGTTTTACATGAAAACAAGAAAAGCAAATCAGAGTCAGAGCTTGCCTCCCTCCATCCACTGAAATTACTGTTGCGCACACCTTTTTAAGTTCTGCAGTGAAGGCACCAATTGATAACGTCGCCAATGAAGCACTTATTACCCACCTCAGATGCAGGAATCATCACATCCTTGCGTCCTCTCCCGCACTGCCTCCTTTGCTTGAATGCCGTCCTTAAGTGTCAAGGATTGTTTTCTCAAGGGCACGTTTTACATGAAAGAAAATAAGGAAAGAACATCAGTGTCAGAGCTTCCCTCCCTCCAATGAAATTACTGTTGAGCATGCTTTGTGTTCTGCGGTTAAGGCATGTACTGATAACACCGCCAATGAATCACTTAGTACCCACCTCAGCTGCAGGAGGCAGGATGATGTTACTGCCCCTATCTCGTGATGGTTCAATGCTGCTCTCAGGGAAAACATAAATGATGTGAGGGTGCTGGAAAAGAAGCACATTTCTTTTGGGCTATGAACATAAAGCTGGCCATTTAGCCCAGCAGTTCCCTGCCAGTGGTTATGTTACTCGTGCGTCTTTCCATCCATTCCCATTTAATCCTGCCTACTACTATCACCAGTTGTGTTCACAGCAAGAGCATTCACATTTCTGCTACCACTGGACACGGCATGCTTGTTTCTTTTAGTGCTCAGTCTCTTCTTGCTGAATGTTCCCCAAGTGCTTGACCCCTTTGGACGCCCTCTCTGCTTGACAGGCAGCAACTGGCAATTGCGGAGTCTCACAAGGCTCTGCATGGTTGTTTCAACGTCGGATGGGGTAACAGGTGGCTGTGTGTCCATGAGCACTGCCCTGATGGGTGTAGGAGCAGGTAACTGTGTGTCCATGTGCACTGCCCTGATGGGTGTAGGAGCAGGTGACTGTGTGTCCATGTGCACTGCCCTGATGGGTGTAGGAGCAGGTAACTGTGTGTCCATGTGCACTGCCCTGATGGGTGTAGGAGCAGGTGACTGTGTGTCCATGTGCACTGCCCTGATGGGTGTAGGAGCAGGTAACTGTGTGTCCATGTGCACTGCCCTGATGGGTGTAGGAGCAGGTGACTGTGTGTCCATGTGCACTGCCCTGATGGGTGTAGGAGCAGGTAACTGTGTGTCCATGTGCACTGCCCTGATGGGTGTAGGAGCAGGTGACTGTGTAACTGAGCAGCAAGGAGAGGGTACCGCAGGTAGGGGAAGTGGAGATTTGAACAGGTAGGCATATGTATGGTCCATCAGATCATTAGGCCAGGGGGTGAGACGCTCAGGATCCAGGGTTTGTGACACGTGACTGATGTCCAGCGCGCGGCCACCTCCATCCGAAGGTGCTTCCGGGCAATTGTTGGGCATAGTAAATGGCTCCATCTCATCAGCCAGTCCTTGCTGCCAGCGGAGAGTCTGTTGCCGCAGCCAGTCCAGTCTCCTCATGAATGCTGCCGTTCCACTCTGCAGAACGGCCTGTTGCAGCTGGTACAATTGATCTGAAAGCAAGCGGTATTTTTCATTGTGGCTGAGGGGCCTTGGCTGTTCCTCTGTAATCACAATGGCAGCAGCCATGCCTGTCGTCGTTGGTGTCTAAGATGCACGCCAGCGACAATTGGGGGTGAGCCTGTCCAAAGGCAGACCCAGATGCCTCTGCACAACAACAGCACGTTTGCAGGGCAACAAAGTCTGAATGGAGAAGATGCAGCTGCAGGTAGCCTGGCCATCATGTATCTGCAATGTGTACTGTTTGGCGCCAGAAATCACAGTCACTGTGCCTTCATCCTGCTACCTGCAGTGGCCCAGACAATGGAAATGTTTTCAGAGCAACTCACAACAAGGGCTGGAGAACATGCGGTGGCCCAGACAATGGAAATGTTTTCAGAGCAACTTACAAAGGCAGAGCAACTTACCTTGGAACAATCTCCTGTGTCAAATAAAAATGAAGCAAGTCTCCAAAACGAATAAATAATTCAGATAAGATGCCCGACGAAACCTCCGCTCCTTCCACTTTCAAAAAGTCGCGCCGAAGCTTTGACGCATGCGCAGAGGCCAAACTGGCGCGTCAGGAGGAAGACGAAATAACGCGATGACGTCATCTGCGCATGCGCACAACCTTACCGGCAGGTTGGTCCGCATCGCATGCGCAGAGATGAATAGACTGTGTGCGCATGCGCGTACCGCGTCCTTTGCGCATGCGCAAATCAGTCCTGGAGAGTCGGACCGCAGCGCATGCGCAAGGGGCATGACACCGTCTGCGCATGTGCGCAACGCGGCGCATCCTGATGACGTTATCCGATGAAGTAGCGTTGTCATGAATTACTTTGAACAAACACATATCAGCACACAATGGTGGAGTGAGAGAACGAATGAGCGGGACGGGGCCGAGGCCGAGGGAGCGGGCCGGGACCGGGGGGTTGGGGTGGGGAGGGGAGTGGAGTGGGCCTGGGAGGGGCGGAGCGGCCGGCAAGTAGGGGCGAGCGAATGGGCCGGTAACGGAGGGGTGTGGAGCGGCCGGTGAGTGGGCGAGCGAACGGGCCGGTAACAGAGGGGAACGGAGCGGCTGGCGAGTGGGGGCGAGTGAACAGGCCGGTGACGGAGGGGAGCGGAGCGGTCGGTGAGTGGGGGCGAGCGAACGGGCCGGTGATGGAGGGGAGCGGAGCGGCCGGCGAGTGGACGAGCGAAGGGGCTGGTGACGGAGGGAAGCGGAGCGGCCGGCGAGTGGGCAAACTAACGGGCCGGTGACGGAGGGGAGCAGAGCGGCGGGCGAGCGAACGGGCTGGTGACGGAGGGGAGCGGAGCGGGCCTGGGGAGAGCGGAGCGGCTGGCGAGTGGGGGCGATCAAACGGGCTGGTGACGGAGGGGAGCAGAGCAGCCGGAGACAGCAGTGATGGGGGGGAGGGGGGAGGGGGAGTGCGTTTTACTGCACATGCGCCTTAAACTTGCAACGGCAAAAGACGCACCGGCTGGTCCCCGCACCCGGGACACCAAGGTCTTCGGCTGCTCGCTCCCCACAGCTCTTTACGGCCTCTCGCTTCTGGCCCTCTCCAACCAGTCGTTCCCTCCCGCTGCAGCTTCCCCGTCCAGCCGCTTTCTCCCCTGCTTCTCAACTGAACTTCAGGCATTGCAGCTGTCTGGTCCCTGCCTTTTGCATCCTCCTCTTCAGGAACTTCTGAATTTAACTCCCTCCCACTACACCCCCACACCCCCTCTCTACCTCTCCCTCCTCCCCCACTCCTCCCGCTCCCCTTCCCCCTTCCCCCTCCCCCCTCCCCCTCCCCCTCCTCTCTCCTCTCTCCCCTCTCCCCTCTCTTCCCCCAAGGACCACACTACAGTTGACTATCTGAAGTGCAGTTGCAAAGTCGGGAAAATAACATCAAAAACCTCAACAATTCCAGGTTTAATTATTGAGAAATTTTATTAAGTACATGAAGCATTCGAGGCACTACTGTGCATGGATACATGAGTGTTGTGTCGCCAGCATTCTCGTGAGACAGACAGGCCGAGTCTCTGCTATGCAGAACTAAAGAGATTGTTCTTGGAGAGCCTTGTGGTGAATGAACGCTTGGCTCTCTCTTCCACTACTGTATTGTCCATGTGAAGAAGGCAAAGTCACAAGAGTCTGAGCTCAGTCTATTCTTGGTGAATGTTCCCCAAACACATCATAATGTGCGCTCCCACTTCATCCATAAATGCAAGGTTCCTTTCCACATCGTGACAAGCTCCTCAGCATGATCCAGTTGCCCTCGTTGTTTGAATGCTGCCCTTAAGTCTCAAGGATTGTTTTCTCGATGGCATGTTTTACAAGGAAAGAAATAAGGAAAGAACATCAGTGTCAGAGCTTCCCCCCTCCAATGAAATTACTGTTGAGCATGCTTTATGTTCTGCAGTAAAGGCATGTACTGATAACACCGCAAATGAATCACTTAGTACCCACCTCAGCTGTAGGAGTCAGGATGATGTTACTGCCCCTATCTCGTGATGGTTCAATGCTGCTCTCAGGGAAAACATGAATGATGTGAGGGTGCTGGAAAAAGAAGCACATTTCTTTTGGACTATGAACATAAAGCAGGCCATTTAGCCCAGCTGTTCCCTGCTAGTGGTTATGCTACTCCTGCGCCTTCCCATCCGCTCCCATTTAGTTCTGCCTACTACTATCAGCATCACCTTCCATTTCTTTCGCTCTAATCTACCTTTGCCTTAAAGCAACATTGAGGATGGAGAACAGTGTGGCTGCACTCCCACCTCACCAGTTGTGTACACAGCAAGAGCATTCACATTTGTGCTACCACTGGACACAGCATGCTTGTTTCTTTCGGTTCTCAGTCTCTTCTTGCTGAATGTTCCCCAAGTGCTTGACCGCTTTAGATGCCCTCTCTGCTTGACAGGCAGCAGCTGGCAATTGCGGAGTCTCACAAGGCTCTGCATGGTTGTTTCAAGGGCGGATGGGGAAACATGTGGCTGTGTGTCCATGTGCACGGCTCTGATGGGTGCAGGAGCAGGTGGCTGTGTGTCCACGTGCACTTCTCTGATGGGTGCAGGAACAGAGCAACTTACAACAGGGACTGGAGCACATGTACTGCCTGCACACAGCCCCAGACAATGTAAAGGATTTTAGTGCAGTGCAGTGGACTGGAGCACATGCAGTGGCCCAGACAATGGAAATGTTTTCAGAACAACTTACCTTGGAGCAATCTCCTCTTTCTGATAAAAATGAAGCAAACTGAAATCTTCAAAATGACTAAATAATTGCGGGAAAATGCCTGACGAAACCTCTCCTTCCACTTTCAGAAACCCGTGCCGGAGGTTGACGCATGCGTGAATACCCGTTGGTGTTGCATAAAGCGCATGCGCAGAGGCCGACCAGGCGCGTTGCCTGAAGATGCACATGTCACACGATGACGTCATCGGCGCATGCACTAACCAGTCCTGGCAAGCTGGAACGCAGCGCATGCGCAGAGAGCAGGAGACCGTCTGCACAAGTGCGCACCGTAGCGCAGCCTGATGACATCAGTGGGGGCCAGCGTTGTCAGGAATCCCTTTGTTTTCAAAAACGTTGTTACCTATAGTGAGCAGAGAAATTGCATGTCCCCCACTCGACCATTGCCATCAAGACAGGAGACCAACCCTGGTTCAATGAAGAGTGCAGGAGGACATGCCAAGAACAGCACCAGGCATACCTCAAAATGAGGTGTCAACTTGGTGAAGCTGCAACACTGGACTACTTGCGTGCCAAACTGCGGAAGCAGTATGCGATAGACAGAGCTAAGCGATCCCATAACCAACGGATCAGATCTAAGCTCTGCAGTCCTGCCACATCCAGCCGTGAATGGTGGAGGACAATTAAACAACTAACTGGAGGAGGTGGCTCCACAAATATTCCCATCCTCAATGATGGGGGAGCCCAGCACATTAGTGCAAAAGACAAGGCTGAAACATTTGCAATAATCTTCAGCCAGAGTTGACGATCCATCTCTGCCTCCTCCTGAAGTCCCCAACATCACAGATGCCAGACCTCAGCCAATTCAATTCACTTGGCGTGATAACAAGAAACGACTAAAGGCACTGGATGCTGCAAAGGCTATGGGCCTTGACAATATTTCGGCAATAGTACTGAAGATCTATGCTCCGAACTTGCCACGCCCCTAGCCAAGCTGTTCCGTTACAGCATCAACACTGGCATCTACCCAGCAATGTGGAAATTCGCCCAGGTATGTCCTGTATACGAAAAGCAGGAAAAGTCCAACCTGGCCAATTACCGTCCCATCAGCCTACTCTCAATCATCAGTATAGTGATGGAAGGTGTCATCAACAGTGCTATCAAGTGGCACTTGCTTAGCAATAACCTGCTCAGTGATGCTCAGTTTGACTTCCGCCAGGGCCACTCAGCTCCTGACCTCATTACAGCCTTGGTTCAAACATGGACAAAAGAGCTGAACTCAAGAGGTGAGGTGAGAGTGACTGCCCTTGACATCAAGGCAGCATTTGACCGAGTATGGCATCAAGGAGCCCTAGCAAAACTGAGGTCAGTGGGAATCGGGGAAAACCCGCCGCTGGCTGGAGTCATACCTAGCGCAAAGGAAGATGGCTGTGGTTGTTGGAGGTCAATCATCTGAGCTCCAGGACATGGCTGCAGGAGTTCGTCAGGGTAGTGTCCTAGGCCCAACCATCTTCAGCTGCTTCATCAATGACCTTCCTTCAATCATAAAGTCAGAATTGGGGATGTTCGCTGATGATTGCTCAATGTTCAGCACCATCTGCGACTCCTCAGATACTGAAGCAGTCCGTGTAGAAATGCAGCAAGACCTGGACAATATCTATAGAAATGTGGAAAACAGGAGCAGGAGTAGGCCATTTGGCCCTTCGAGCCTACTCCACCATTCATTATGATAATGGCTGATCATCCAACTCAGTAACCTGTTCCCGCTTTCCCCCCCATATCCTTTGATCCCTTTAGACCCAAGAGCTATATCTAACTCCTTCTCGAAAACATACAATGTTTTGGCTTCAACTGCTTTCTGTGATAGCGAATTCCACAGGCTCACCACTCTCTGGGTGAAGAAATTTCTCCTCATCTCAGTCCTGAAAGGTTTACCCCGTATCCTGAGACTGTGACCCCTGGTTCGGACTCCCCCACCATCGGTAACATTATTCCTGCATCTACCCTGTCAAGTCCTGTTAGAATTTTATAGGTTCTATGAGATGTCCCTTCACTCTTCTGAACTCTAGTGAATATAATCCTAACCGACTCAACCTCTCCTCATACGTCAGTCCCGCCATCCCAGGAATCAGTCTGGTAAACCTTCGCTGCACACCCTTTATAGCAAGAACATCCTTCCTCAGATAAGACCAAAACTGCACACGATATTCCAGGTATGGCCTCACCAAGGCCCTGTAAAATTGCAGCAAGACATCCCAGCTCCTGTACTCTAATCCTCTCGCTATGAAGGCTAACATACCATTTGCCTTTTTTACTGCCTGTTGCACCTGCATACTTACCTTCAGCGACTGGTGTACAAGAGCACCCAGGTCTCATTGCATATTCTCCTCTCTGTTTAAAGCCATTCAGATAATAATCTGCCTTCCTGTTTTTGCTACCAAAGTGGATAACCTCACATTTATCCACATTATAATGCATTTGCCCACTCCCTCAACTTGTCCAAATCACCCTGAAACCTCTCTGCATCCTCCTCACAACTCACCCTCCCACCCAGTTTTGTATCATTTGCAAATTTGGGGATATTATATTTAGTTCCCTCATCATCTAAATCATTAATATATATTGTGAATAGCTGGGGTGCTAGCACCGATCTCTGCGGTACCCCATGAGTCACTGCCTGCCATTCAGAAAAAGACCCGCTTGTTCCTACTCTGTTTCCTGTCTGCCAACCAATTTTCTATCCATCGCAATACACTACCCCCAATCCCATGTGCTTTAATTTTACACGCTAATCTCTTATGTGGGACTTTGTCGAAAGCCTTCTGAAAGACCAAATAAACTACATCCCCTGGCTCCCCCTCATCAACTCTACTCGTTACATCCTCAAAAGATTCTAGTAGATTTGTCAAGCATGATTTCCCTTTCATAAATCCATGCTGACTCTGCCCGATTCTACCACTGTTCTTCAAGTGCTCTGCTATAAAATCTTTGATAATGGACTCTAGAATTTTCCCCACGACCGACGTCAGGCTGACCGGTCTTAATTTCCTGCTTTCTCTCTATCTCCCTTTTTAAATAGTGGGGCTACATTAGCTACCCTCCAATCTGTAGGAACTGTTCCACAGTCTATAGAATCTTGGAAGATGACCGCCAATGCATCCATTATTTCTAGGGCCACTTCCTTAAGTACTCTGGGATGTAGATTATTAGGCCCTGGGGATTTATTGGCCTTCAATCCCATCAATTTCCTCAACACCATTTCTCTACTAATACTGATTTCCTTCAGTTCCTCCCTCTAACTAAACCCTGTGTTCCCCAACATTTCTGGTATGATGTTTGTGTCCTCCTTTGTGAAAACAGAACCAAAGTATGCATTTAGTTGGTCAGCCATTTCTTTGTTCCCCATAATAAATTCCCCTGTTTCTGACTGTAAGGGACCTACATTTGTCTTCACCAATCTTTTTCTCTTCACATATCTAAGAAACTTTTACAGTCAGTTTTTATGTTTCCCACAAGCTTACTGTCGTACTCTATTTTCCCCTTCTTAATCAATCCCTTGGTCCTCCTTTGCTGAATTCTAAACTGCTCCCAATCCTCAGGTCTGTTGTTTTTTTTCTGGCGAATTTATATGCCTCTTCCTTGGATCTAATGCTATCTCTAATTTCCCTTGTAAGCCATGGTTTGGCTACCTTTCCCATTTTACTTTTGCGCCAGACAGGAATAAACAATTGTTGCAGTTCATCCATGTGCTCTTTGAATGTTTGCCATTGCCTATCTACCATCATATCATCCCTTTAAGTAACATATCCCAATCCATCATAGCCAACTCGCGCCTCATACCTTCGTAGTTTCCTTTATTAAGATTCAGCCATAAAGACGGGGCTAAAGTGTGGCGAGTCGAAGAGACTTAGTAGTTGGCAGGAAAAAAGACAGAGGCGCAAGGGGAGAGCCAACTGTGTAACAGCCCCGACAAACAAATTTCTCTGCAGCACCTGTGGAAGAGCCTGTCACTCTAGAATTGGCCTTTATAGCCACTCCAGGCGCTGCTTCACAAACCACTGACCACCTCCAGGTGCTTATCCATTGTCTCTCGAGATAAGGAGGCCAAAGAAGAGTCTCAGAATCAACTACGTCACTTTCCATCTTGATGAAGAATTCTATCATATTATGGTCGCTCGTTCCCAAGGGTTCTTACACAACTAGATTGTCAATTATTCCTCTCTCATTATACAAAATCCAGTCTAGGATGGTCTGTTCTCTAGTTGGTTCCTCAACGTATTGGTCCTGAAAACCATCCCGTATACGCTCCATGAATTCCTCCTCTACGGTATTGTCACTAATTTGATTTGCCCAATCTATATGCAGATTAAGATCACCCATAATTACAGATGTTCCTTTATATCGCATACGTCTCTAATTTCCTGTTTAATGCCATTCCCAACATTACCACTGCAGTTTGCGGGTCTATATACAACCCCCACTAACGTTTTTTGCCCTTTAGTGTTTCTCAGCTCTACCCATACAGATTCCACATCGTCAGAGCTAATATCCTTCCTCACTATTGTGTTAATTTCCTCTTTAACCAGCAATGCAACTCCACTGCCTTTTACTTTTTGTCTGTCCTTCCTAAATACTGAATACCCCTGGATGTTCATTTTGCATCCCTGGTCACCCTGCAGCCATGTCTCCGTAATCCCGACTATATCATATCCGTTCACATCTATTTGTGCGATTAATTCATCCACTTTATTGTGAATGCTCCGCACATTAAGGCATAAAGCCTTAAGGCTTGTCTCTTTAACATTACTTGTTCCCCTTCCCACTATTTTTCACTGTGGCCCTGTTTGATTCTGGCCCTTGATTTCTCTGCCTATCACTTTTCTTATTCCCCTTCCTGTCCTTTATTCTTATCTTTGATCCACCATCCTCTGACTCCTTGCAAAGGTTCCCATCCCCCTGCCATTTTAGTTTAAACCCTCCCCAACTACTCTAGTAAATACTCCCCCTAGGACATCAGTCCCGGTCCTGCCTAGGTGTAACCTGTCCAGTTTGTACTGGTCCCACCTCCCCCAGAACCGGGCCCAATGTCCCAGGATTCGAAAACCCTCCCCTTCACACCATCTCTTCAGCCACGTATTCATCCGATATATCCTGCTATTTCTACTCTGACTAGCACATGGCACTGGTAGTAATCCTGAGATCACTACCTATGAGGTCCTACTTTTCAACTTACTTCCTAACTCCCTATATTCTGCTTTTAGGACCTCATCCTTTTTTTTTTAAACCTACTTTGTTTGTACCAATGTACACCACGACCACTGGCTGTTCACCCTTCCCCTTCAGAATGTCCTGTAACCACTCTGAGACATCCTTGACCCTAGCACCAGGGAGGCAACATACCATCCTGGAGTCTCGTTTGCGGCCACAGAAATGTCTATCTATTCTCCTTCCAATCGAGTCGCCTATAACTATTGCATTCCCACATTTTTACTCCTCCCCTGTGCAGCAGAGCCAACCGTGGTGCAATGAATTGGGCTGTTGCTGCTTTCCCCTGAGGCCATTCCCCCCAACAGTATAGAAAGCAGTATATCTGTTTTGCAGGGGAATAGCTACAGGAGATTCCTGCACTGCCTGCCTAGTCCCACATGACAGACTGGTTAAAAAAAAATAAAAGCCCGTTGGATCCAGGGCTATGTAGCAAATTAGATACAAAATTGGCTCAGTGGCAGGAAACTAAGGGTAATTGTTGACGGGTGTATTTGCGACTGGAAGGTTGTTTCCAGTGGGGTTCTACAGGGCTCAGTACATATGTGTTACATATTAACAATTTGAATGTAAATGTAGGGGGAATGATCAAGAAGTTTGCAGATGACACAAAAATTGCCCGGGTGGTTGATAACAAGGAGGATAGCTGTAGGCTGCAGGAATACATCAATGGACTGGTCAGGTGGACAGAAAAGTGGCAAATAAAATTTAACCCAGAGAAGTGTGAGGTGATGCATTTGGGGAGGTCAAACAAGGCAAAGGAATACACAATAAATGAAAGGATACGGAGAGCTGTAGAGGGACTGGGAGACCTTGGCGTGCATGTCCACAGATCTCGGAAGGTAGCAGGACAGGTTGATTAAGGTGGTTACGAAGGCATATGGAATCCTTTCCTTTATTAGTCAAGGTATAGAATATAAGAGCAGGGAGGTTATGCTGGAACTGTATGAATTATTAGTTAGGACACAACTTGAGTACTGTGTGCAGTTCTGGTCACTTCATTACAGAAAGGATGTAATTGCAATAGAGAGGGTACAGAAGACATTTACGAGGATGTTGCCAGGACTGGAAAAATGCATCTATGAGGAAAGATTCAGTAGGCTGGAGTTGTTCTCCTTGGAGGAGATGAGGCTGAGGGGAGATTTGATTGAGATGTACGAAATTGTGAGGGGCCTGGATAGAGTGGATGTGAAGGGCCTATTTATCTTAGCAGAGAGGTCCGTGACTAGGGGACAAAGATTAAAACGATTGGTAGTAGGATTAGAGGGGAGATGTGGAAAACATTTTTCACTGAGAGGGTGGTGGGGGTCTGGAACTCACTGCCTGAAAGGGTGGTACAGGCAGAAAACCTCATCCCGTTTAAAAGGTGTCTGGATGTGCACCTGAAGTGCTGTAACCTGCAGGGCTTCAAACCGTAAACCTTCTGTGATTCTAAGAGAGCAATACCCAATTGTGCTTGATGTGGTCCAGTCAAATCTGGCAATAGATAATTAAACCAGTTGTGCACCAGATACTCTCAGATCAAATAATTACCTTTGCAGCAGACTGGGTGAGGACACAGTAAGAAACCTTCCAACATTTGGTTTACAACAACAGCAACAATTTGTAGATTTTATGGAGATTCAGCAGGAAGTTAGAGGTTTAACCAAAGGCATGGTCATAGAAGGAGATTTTGACAAGGCTTTTGAAAGTCAGAGAAGGGGTATAAAAACAGGCTTAAGAAAAGAATTCTAGAGTGCAAGAATATTCTGGTTGAAGGCTTTGTCACAGGTTAATTGAGTGAAGAGGGGCGTGAATGCAAGACTAGAATTGGAAGAACGTAGTGTGCATGGAGGGATGTAGAGCAGGAGAACACAGCACTTTTAAGGTGGAACAAGTCCATGGAGGGATTTAAACGTTGGAATTTTGAAGTGGTCTGTTGGGATAAGGGAGTCCTTGGACAAGCAGAAGGGTGATGGGTATACCGACCTGGGATAAGTTATGGGCTGCAAAATTCTGGATGATTGAGTCATGTGTAGAGTCAAGGTGGGGAGGTCATTGAGAATGTTGGAAAAATCTTACCTTAAGGTAGGAAAGGCGTCAATGAGCTTTTGAGTAGAGGTGTAGATAAACCATATTGTAGAGGTGCAAGTGAGCAATCTTGCAGTGGGTCAGATCTAGGGTTTGAGTTCAGGAGTGAGCAGGACACCAAGCCTTCACACCTGATTGTTCATTCTGAGTGATCACCCAGAAGGGAGATGACATCACCTGAGGTGCAAAGTTTCTGCAGGAGCCAAGCTTCAAAGCTGTTGGCGGCGGAGTCCCAGACGCCACCATAACCATCCCTGGGTATGTCCTGTCACACCAGCAGGACAGACCCACCATAAGTGGCAGCACAGTGGTATACAGTTGGGAGGGAATTGCTCTGGGAGTCCTCAACATTGACTCCGGACCCCAGTGAAGTTTCATGGTATCAGGTTAAACATGGGCAAGGAAACCTCCTGCTGATTACCACTTACCGTCCCCCTCGGCTAATGAATTCGTGCTTCTCCATGTTGAACACCAATTGGAAGAATCACTGAGAGTAGCAAGGGCACAAAATGTACTCTGGGTGGGGGACTTCAATGTCCATCACCAAGAGTGGCTCAGTAGCACCACTAATGACGGAGCTGGCCAACTCCTAAAGGATATAGCTGCTAGACTGGGTCTGCGGCAGGTGCTGACGGAACCAACAAGAGGGAAAAACCTACTTGACCTCATCCTCACCAATCTACCTGTCACAGATGCATCTGTCCATGACAGTATTGGTAGGAGCGACCACTGCGCAGTCCTTGTGGAGACAGAGTTCCATCTTCACACTGAGGGTACCCACCATCGTATTGTGTGGCACTACCACTGTGCTAAATGGGATATATTTCAAACAAATTTAGCAACTTAAAAAAGGGCATCCATGAGGAACTGTGGGCTATGCGCAGCAGCAGAATTGTATTCAACCACAATCTGTATCCTCATGGCCCAGCATATCCCCAACTCTACCATTCCCATCAAGCCAGGGGACCACCCCTGGTTCAATGAAGAGAGCAGGAGGGCATGACAGGAGCAGCACCAGGCATACCTAAAAATGAGGAGTCAGCCTGGTGAAGCTACAACACAGGGCTACAAGCATGGCAAACAATGGAAACCGCATGCAATAGACAGAGCTAAGCAATTCCACAACCAATGGATCAGATCTCAGCCCTGTAGTCCTGCCACATCCAGTCGTGAATGATGGCAGACAATTAAACAACTGTCAGGAGGAGGAGGCTCCACAAACATCTCCATCCTCAATGATGGGGGAGCCCAGCACATCAGTGCAAAAGACAAGGTTAAAGAATTTGGATCCATCTTCAGACAGAAGTGCCGAGTTGATGATCCATCTCGGTCTCCTGCTGAGGTCACACCCAGCATCACAGATGGCAGTCTTCAGCCAATCCGATTCACTCAACGTGATATCAAGAAACAGCTGAAGGGACTGGATACTGCAAAGGCTATGGGCCCTGACAACATTCCGGCAATAGTACTGAAGACCTATGTTCCAGAACCTGCCGTGCCCCTAGCCGAGCTGTTCCAGTACAGCTACACACTGGCATCTACCCAGCAATGTGGAAAATTGCCCTGGTACATCCTGTGCACAAGAAGGAGGGCAAATTCGACCCGGCCAATTACTGCCTTATCAGTCTACTGCCAATCATCAGTAAGGTGATGGAAGGTGTCGTCGACAGCGCTGTTAAGCGGCACTTGCTCAGCAGTAACCTGCTCAGTGACACTCAGTTTGGGTTCTGCCAGGGCCACTCAGCTCCTAGCCTTGGTCCAAGCATGGACAACAGAGCTGATCTCCAGAGGTGAGGTGAGAGTGACTGCCCTTGACATCAAGGTCAAACGCTGCTGCGTATGGCATCAAGGAGCCCGAGAAAAACTGAAGTCAGTGGGAATCGGGGAAAACTCTCTGCTGGTGGAGACATACCTAGGACAACGGAAGATGGTTGTGGTTGTTGGAGGTCAATCATCTCAGCTCCAGGACATCACTGCAGGAGTTCCTCAGGGTAGTGCCCTAGGCCCAACCATCTTCAGCTGCTTCATCAATGACCTTCCTTCAATCATAAAGTCAGAAGTGGGGATGTTTGCTGATGATTGCACAATGTTCAGCACCATTCATGACTCCTCAGATACTGATATAGTCCATGTCCATATGCAGCAAGACCTGGACAATATCCAGGTTTGGGCAAGTAGCATTCATGCCACACAAGTGCCAGGCAGTGACCATCTCAAACAAGAGAGAATCTAACCATCTCCCATTGGCTTAGATCTGATCCGTTGGTTGTGGATTGCTTAGCCCTGTCTGCATGCTGTTTGGCATGCAAGTAGTCCTGTGTTGTAGCTTCTCCAGGCTGACTCCTCATTTTTAGGTATGGCTTCACTGAATCCCCCACCATCAACATCCTATGGGTCACCATTGACCAGAAACTGAATTGGACCAGCTGCATAAATGCTGTGGCTGCAAGAGCAGGTTAGAGGCTGGGAATTCTGTGGCAAGTAACTCACCACCTGTCTCCCCAGTGCCTGTCCACCATCTACAAGGCGCAAGTTAGGAGTGTGATGGAATACTCTCCACTTGCCTGGATGGGTGCAGCTCCAACAACACTCAAGAAGCTCGACACCATCTAAGACAAAGCAGCCCGCTTGATTGGCACACATCCACCAACTTCAACATTCACTCCCTCCGCCACCAATGCACAGTGGCAACAGTGTGTACCATCTACAAGATGCACTGCAGCAATTCAACAAGGCTCCTTCGACAGCACCTTCCAAACCTGCGACCTTTACCACCTAGGGCAGCAGACATGTGGGAACACCACCACCTGCAAGTTCCCCTTCAAGTCACACACCATCCTGACTAGGAACTCCTTCACTGTTGCCGAGTCAAAATCCTGGAGCTCCCTTCCCAACAGCACTGTTGGTGTACCCACACCCCAAGGATTGCAGTTGTCCAAAAAAGCAGCTCACCACCACCTTCTCAAGGAAATTAGGGATGGGCAATAATAATGCTGGCCTAGCCAGCGATGCCCACATCCCTGAATGAATAAAATTTTTAAAAAAAATTCGCAGTGACAATGAGCACAATATGGTTCTACACATGCACCTGTGCAATCCTACCATCCTTTGGGAGAAACTAAGAAAAGCAGACTTTACTGCTACCATTCTAATGTTAATAACTGATGGATTTTATACATATGTATCTTCTGGTCCTCCTCGTCCATATGACAGCTTACAAAAATGTTTCAAAAACTTACCTCACTGGGTCCCTTGCATGGACCTGGGTGATGTTCCCAGTAGGTTTGACCTGGTGGGAAAGTCAGTACTGTTCCTGACTCAGGGTGCAGTTGAAACCCAGTCAACATTAAGAAGAACCCCGCTGGCATAGGGGATGTGTTCTTGTCACCTGCAATTCAAAATTGCAGTCCACCAGATGAGAGAGAGATTGCTAAGGAAAGTCCCCTGTTTAACTCGCCCTGGTTTTTCTAAGGTGGGTTAGAATTCCCTCGCTGATGATGGGTATGGTGTACTCAATGTAATCAATTAAAAATCTTGGTCACATACACCTCCTGTTTCTCAGCAACTGGAAATTTTGTTGTCCAAAATAAAATTCTAACCTAGATTTAAAAAAATTAAAAATTTCACAAGATCAGAGCATTGGAATTTAAAAAAAAATCTCTCTTAATGCCTCTCATAAAGTTTCTATTTGAAGGCCTGAGTCTGTTTGAAAAGCTTGGCTTTGGACTTGATACTTTTGCTCAAATTAATGTTTCTGTTTGCAAATGACAGATCCTACTGATGAAAAATCACAGACCTGAAACGTTAACTCTGTTTTCTACAGATGCTGCCAACCTGTTGAGAATTTCCAACATTTTCTGTTTTTGTTTCAGGTTTCCAGCATCTGCAGTATTCTACTTTTGTGTTTGTGTTAAAACCTGCCTACTTTTCCTTCAATTGAAATTTATAGAAGGAAAATCAACAACTTCTGTGAGGGGGTATGTGATTCTCTCTGCTAGGTTTCCTTTCTGGACTCTTTCCAGGCGATACTTAATGTCCATCCAGTGAAATCAAAAAGACTGTCTTTCCTCAATCTAATTTGAGTTCTTTTGTCAGCAAACAGCCTCCAGTTGTCTATCACCTGATTACCGCTTGTATTTTTTTGATAGCCAATGGAAACAGTATAATTATTGACACCTGCGAGCAATAGAAACGCAGCAGAGAAAAACAGAGATGGAAATATACTCCATCAGAAAACACTAAATGTAATGTTTGTAGAGATGTCTTGGAAAATTACAAACCAGTTCTCCCGGACTTATCTCTGCCCGCATCCCCACACACTCCAATCAGCAATCCCAGCCTTGCCTATTTTATAATCAGCCCTTTCAGCCCCATCATCTCCAACCAGCGACTTCGGTCTCAGCTACTCTAATCAGCAGCCTCAGCTCCACCTACTTTAATCAGCAACCTCAGCCTCACCTGTTCTAATCAACAATTTCAGTCTCTGAGTCAGAAAGTTCCACTTTAGGAGCTGAGAGCACATAATCGGCATTGATACTTCAGTGCAGCAGTAAGGATGAGCTGTATTGTTCAAATTGTCATTCTTCAGCTGAGATGTCTGCCTGTTCAGCAGGAATTAAAGACCCCATAACAATATTCAAGAAAGAATGGGGACTTCTCAGTATCCTGACTAGCATTCGGCCCTTGCCAAACACTATTTTTATTTTTTTAATTTTTTTTTATTTAGAGATACAGCACTGAAACAGGCCCTTCGGCCCACCGAGTCTGTGCCAACCAACAACCACCCATTTATATGAACCCTACAGTAATCCCATATTCCCTACCACCTACCTACACTAGGGGCAATTTACAATGGCCAATTTACCTATCACCTGCAAGTCTTTGGCGGTGGGAGGAAACCGGAGCACCCGGCGAAAACCCATGCAGTCACAGGGAGAACTTGCAAACTCCGCACAGGCAGTACCCAGAATTGAACCCGGGTCGCTGGAGCTGTGAGGCTGAGGTGCTAACCACTGCGCCACTAGCAAGGATAGCTTAGTTGATCATTCATCTGATTGCTGTTTGAGCAATGATCTTGTATGCAAAATGGCTTCCTCATTTCCCTGGATAACAACAGTGACTACACTTCAAAATAACTAATATGAAGCACTTTGGATATCCCTGAGAGACATGGTGAGGTATTAAATAAATGCAGTTCTTTCTTACTAAATGAAGTGTTTACAGTCTACTTAGGTTACATATGGGCAGTCTCCCTCAGTGCTATATTAACTCATTTATACTATGGGACAATTCAGCAACACTTCAACTGGGCATGTTTTGTGACTTCTGATGCCATTTTTACAAGTGTGCATTATTGCATAGGTATAGGCAATCAATCTGTGGGGCATTTATTAAACACACCCAAAGTTTTGTGTTTTTACTGTCAGCCAGAGTTACTTCTACAATAGAGTCATAGAGAGATACAGCACTGAAACAGGCCCTTCGGCCCACCAAGTCTGTGCCAACCATCGACCGCCCATTTTATACTAATCCTACATTAATCCCATATTCCGTACCACATCCCCACCTTCCTCAATTCTCCTACCACCTACCTACACGAGGGGCAATTTATAATGGCCAATTCACCTATCAACCTGCAAGTCTTTGGCTGTGGGAGGAAACCGGAGCACCCGGCGGAAACCCACGCGGTCACAGGGAGAACTTGCAAACTCCACACAGGCAGTACCCAGAACTGAACCCGGGTCGCTGGAGCTGTGAGACTGCGGTGCTAACCACTGCGCCACTGTGCTTTGTTCCATGATGTCCTTGTTCCATCATCATTGCAGTTTGATTATATGTGAAACTTACACAAGCAGAACATTTTGAAATTGAGAATCTTTCATCTATTTCCTGCCTTTAATGTCCATGCCTCGCCACCATAAAGGATGGAGTGAACAATGAGCTATTAATAAACCTTTGACTTCAGTTGCACTGTTATGGCTTTTGATTTACAGACAGTATCCAGTCTTTTCAGTTGTCGTGAAGCAATTGAAATTTTCTGCATGATGTCTCCTGAACATCCGCCAGCATTCATTGTGGGCATGCTGAAGTAGACAAATGAAGCTACTTCTTTTAACTGGTGATCCATTGTAATCCTGATTTTCAGGTCTCTTTATTGGTGTCAGTACAGAGAATAAAATTCATGTCTGCAGTTTCTGCTGCTGCAGTGATAGTTTGCAGGTCACTGTTTGCTAGACTTATGCCATTAAGTGATATGCCCTTTACCATTTGCAGCATTATACAGAACAAACAAATAAATGACGAATAGCTTTGACTCATCTGGACATTTGTTTTAAAGTAATCCGTGAACATGTTTGCTATGTCTATACTACCTGCTGATGTTCTATAGGGCATTTCAGTGAGACGGATGGATCTTTCTAACATGCAAGACTTCATTGTTCTAAGCAGACCCTTTTACCAGAGGCAGAGGGCTCAGATGATGCTACAGTATGACTGATCAGTTATCCACAGTGCAATAATTCATTGAGAAGTTTACAGTGTACACGCATATCCTATATATCAATGTAATTTACTTAAAGCAGGCCTTTGACAGTTTAATTTGGTTAGTGTGGCAAGCTGGTATGAGTTCCTTCTCACCTTCCCATTATTAGTTAGGGCCATTGCAGGGTTATGTTGCAAGCAACATCACTTTATTTCTCTAATCCCATTGTTTGTATAGGTATCTCCTATTCCAATTAATTGACCAGGTAATTACAATTTAGCCACATTTAATGCATCATTGGTGATTATTTTGTTTGAAAATAAACTTATCACTTACATCTTGTGTTTATCCATTTTAGTTTCTCCCCTTATTAACTCATGGGCAAGCTCATTTCCCACCAGTCCTTGCACTTATTATTCTGTGCATTTACTCATTATTGGAACAGGAAACCTCAATAAGTGGCGCTGGGAGGATTTGTGCTGAAAGATCAGTAGCCTTTGTGCTCCTTAATTGTTGGCCCCAAACCCAGAAATTGAGCCTCTGCTTTAATTACTGGAGTGCAGGATGTATCACAGTAGCAGATATTCTCATGTAAGTATGCTGTCTGGTAGCTGGTTAATGTGAGTACGGTTTTTTTGAGATCTCACAATATAAATAAATATTTCCATAACACTCTGTTCCCCCCCCCCAGTTACTTTCATCATCCACACCATCCAGATCCTTCAACTGAAATCCCAGTGGCCATTGTCCATGCCTCCTGTCTTAGTCAGGCCAGCAGTGTAATTTAATGATGATCCATTTCCTCCACCCAACAGCTTGCTCTCCATACAGGAGCCATGCATTGTTGTGCTTGCTTTACAACAGTTAATTGTGAGTGCTTTCATTGTGCACAGTAACACACAATATTCTGTAAAAATACATTATTTTAAGGCCTCCCCTCACTGGTACGGAAACTGTGTTAAATACCTTCTTGATAAAACATCCTTCATTATAATAATCTCTGGTGTACCCCAAACCTCTTAACTATAACACTTTTGACATACCCTCCATCACTTACTGTAACAATTTGATATACTGCATACCCCTCCTTGCAACACTCTGATATGCTCCATATTGTTCACTGTAACACTTTCTGATGACACCTCACTATATATAAAACTGAGTGCTCAGATTGTGTGAGGAGGGGGTGTTTATGATGAAATCCTGCTTCCTGCGGCTCTACAATGCAGTCTGTTGGAGTTGCTGTATGGGTTTTTTTTTACACAACGTTGTGCTTATTCAAATGTTTTTACAAGTGTCTAACACTACTTCCTGCCTTGGCAACATTCACAAGTGAACCTCATGATGTGCTCCTGGGCAGCTGCTGTTCTGTATGTTCTGTTGAATTCCATCTGCTTTTATCCACATTTCACCAGCAGAATGTCACACAGATGTGACATTTTATTGATTGAATGGAAATAAAGTAAATAAAGATAGAGTAAATTGAGAACTGTAAGGATATATATTGAACTTTGTAAAAAGAAATGCAACACAGTTTTACAGTCATGGAGCACTCGGAGTGAGGTGGGTGGGGGGTGCTGGGGTTCTTGCACACTGTGCCACAGAGAAATAGGATGTGGTATTAGTTACAAAATAAGTTCATCTGAAATGGACAGATCATAGCTGTGAGATTTTGGATCTTTTACCATATCCAATCTTGGTAAATGCATAATTATAGCCAGAGGTGGAAAGCTACATCTGTTACAAGGTGCAGAGAAGAGTCAAATGACATAATGTATTTCTCCTCTCCTCTTCCTTACCTGTTTTTCCATCTTTCTGTGTCAGCCAGGGCTTAGTTGATAGCAGTCTTGCCTCTGAGTCATAAGGTTGTGGTTCAGGTCACACTCCAGAACCCTGAGCACACATCTCGACTGCTGCTCCAGTGCAGTACTGGGGGAGTGCAGCACTTTGCCATCTGTCAGATGAAATGTAAAAGATCCTATGGCACTGTTTTGAAGAAGAAGAGAAGTTCTCTTTTTCTTTCAATCATTTAAATTCTTCCCTCTAAAGCAATCTGTTGTGTTTTTTTTTTGCTGTACCACGAATTAACAGCCCAGTATGCACATGCAGGGGATGGCAATCCTCAGGTGAGAGTTCTCATGCGGAGACGCCCACCAAGTGTTTAAAAAGTTGGTAAGCTGTTGAGCAATCCTGCAGGTAGAGAGGAAAAACCTGGAGGACAGGAAAGCCTTGGTCTTGTTATTGAGGTTGTTGTATGATTGCCCTTAAGACTGATGTCCCTTTAAGATCTCAGTATGCTAGTGAGCTAAGTACCAGATGTAGTCATGTGACTCAAAGCCAGAGTCACTCTGCAACTGTAACACCCAGATGAAGGTTCTGTAAATAGTTTGTTCTGTGCTGTGTATAATAGTTTAGCTGTTAATAAACCTGTTTGAGATCTTCAGCAAACTGGATTCCACATATCTCATTTATGTTGTATCAGACAACATAAAGAACGCATTACATTGTGGCAGCTGTGATGAAAAGACAAAGTCTAATTTGAAGACCACGGGTAAAGCAGCTGTTTAAACAACCATTCGTACAGCCACTAGCGAGAAAGTTCAAAAGAAATGCAGGCCCAAACAGTGGAAAGAAGAAAGGACTTACCTCCGGCAGTAGAAGACAGAGCTCAGAACGACAGGCTACAAGTAAATTCTTATGATCTGGTGAGTCGAGGGATACTGTTTTTTTTTAACAAACAACAAGCTTTGAAATGCTTCAAAGATTGATTTTTTTTCGAAAGGCTCCGTGGAAAAAAACCAAGGAAACCCCAATTCCTCTCCCAGGCGGATCAAGGTTGGCGCCATTACAGGAGGTGTCCAATAGCAAAAAGTGCAGGAAAACTCTGAACACTGCAGAGTCTCCATTCACATAGCCAAAGTTTTAAAACCACTCAAACATGAAGAACATAAACTAGCAAACAAAAAACAATTGAACTGCCTGTTGAACAGCTGTGTAAATAGACAAGTGCTGCAAGTAAGATAAACAGAAAACACTGTCAAACGCCTGCTCCTCTCCATCCAAGCAGTCTAAATAACAGAGTATGTTAGCAGGCTGAAGGCAGAGCAACAGATACTGAATGCAGAGAGGGAGAAACTTTAGTAAATTCAACAGATGAGGCGCGGATTCCCCGAACAAGAGTTGTCAAACTACCAAAACAATATATGGACTTTTAAACCTTTGCGCTTGTACATTTCGGAAACCCTATCCTTATACCTGTAAATTTTATAATCTCTATCCTGTATAACCAATTTTGATATCTAATTTTATGTTTTTACTTGTAGCATACTAGATTTATCTTTGGAAAGAAAGGGGATGTTGTATGATTGCCCTTAAGAGTGATGTCCCTTTTAAGAACTTAATATGCTAATAAGCTAAGTTCCAGGATGGTGTCCTGTGACTGTCACACCCAGACGAAGGTTCTGTAAACAGTTTGCTGTGTACTGTATATAATAGTTTAGCTGTTGATAAACCTGTTTGAGATCTTCAGCAAACTGGACTCCATGCATCTCAGTTATGTTGCATCAGACAAAATAAGGAACTCATTACAGAGGTTTCCTGCTTTGAGAGTGCGAATCCAACAGCCTCAATTAAAATGTGAGGCTGATATCCATTAGGCTGATCTCTCTGATATTTAACTGCCCCATTTTTCACTCATATTTCCAGCAGCTGCAGGAAAAGCCTGCCATTTATTGGGCAGTTTCATGCATCATTCATCCCATTTTCTATCATTTGCTGTGTTTCCTTTTCTTCCTCATCATATCCAGGGTTTCTGCATACCTTGGAGATGGCCGAAGAGCAGCAGGACAGCCTGACAGCTATGGTCATAGTAGCAGGTTTTGGTAATTTTTTTGAGGTTTTATCTTTTTTTAGCCTTAGCCAAATACATTATAATCTGCTTTTATACTGTTGGCTCTGGGGGCTCCCATTTCCCTCCTCTTACCCTTTCACATAGGGCACAGTGGGCATCCCAATAGGAGATTCCCCTTAGCAGACAGCACAGGACGTGCATGACACCTACCCAAACATACCCCCATGCCAGAATGTACATATGGCGGTGCATGCATCTGTATTTGTCAGAGCAGCAATGCCTGCAGTTTACAAAGGAAACTGCAATAATGTTACTTCACTAATTACAACCTGACCCACATTCCAGCTTCACCACAGACTGCTATCAAGGTCACTGGAGGCCAGAAAAAAACAACCTTTAATCTGATAAGCCAAGGCTTCTTAGGCAGAAGTCCATGGAAGAAACCTTGATTGTTCTTTGGGTGTCTGTTATAGGGGGCTTTTTTGTGGATGTCCTGGAACTGCTACACTCTGTGTGGTGGACCTTCAAAGTTGCAAATCCATCCTCTAATGTACTGTTGTATGCTGCTCATAGGCCTTTTCACTCAAGCTTCCATCTGCACCACACCACAGTCTTCAATACCTGCACCAAATTGTTCCCCTAAATAGATGTGTCTGAGCTCAGCATATGACAGATTGAGCGAATGGCAACACTTGTTGCTTTGCAAACATTCTTCTTTTAAAAGCAGGGCAAAGAATTACATAGGAATTACAACAAAGAAACAGGCTATTTGGGCCAACAATTTGTGTTGATGTTTAGCCTCCACTTACAGTTGTATCGGACTTTGGTTCGGCCACATTTGGAATACTGCGTGCAGTTCTGGTCGCCACATTACCAAAAGGATGTGGATGCTTTGGAGAGGGTGCAGAGGAGGTTCACCAGGATGTTGCCTGGTATGGAGGGCGCTAGCTATGAAGAGAGGTTAAGTAGATTAGGGTTATTTTCATTAGAAAGGTGGAGGTTGAGGGGGGACCTGATTGAGGTGTACAAAGTCATGAGAGGTATAGACAGGGTGGATAGCAAGAAGCTTTTTCCCAGAGTGGGGGATTCAAATACTAGGGGTCAGGAGTTCAAAGTGAGAGGGGAAAAGTTTAGGGGGGATATGCGTGGAAAGTTCTTTACGCAGAGGGTGGTGGGTGCCTGGAACGCGTTGCCAGCGGAGGTGGTAGATGCGAACACGATAGCGTCTTTTAAGATGTATCTAGACAGATACATGAATGGGCAGGAAGCAAAGAGATACAGACCCTTAGAAAATAGGCGACATGTTTAGGTAGAGGATCTGGATCGGCGCAGGCTTGGAGGGCCGAAGGGCCTGTTCCTGAGCTGTAATTTTCTTTGTTCTTTGTTCTTTATAAGCACTACCTCACATTAATAACGTTGTCTTGCAAATTCCTTTGGTCCCTAAAACTATTTACTATGCCCCCATTTTAATAAATTTGGAGAGATCTAGATCTCCAGCTGTTTCAGATATGGGTCTATACAACCTGATCCTGTTGGCATGTCTTCTGTCGCGCTCATGCAGTACAAACTTATGAACTATAAAATGAACTTATGAAATAAGCCCAAAACAGACACCTTTCCTGTAAAACAAAATGAAGTTGAGAGGTCGGGTGACCTTTTCTTTCCAGCTAATACACATGAAACTGAAAGCAGCCTGAGACAATTTTCATGTCTGGACAAGTCTTGGCGAAGTCATTAAAATACAAATGGTCTTACTGGACGTATCATTGAGAAGTCATTAAGATGCAAACCGCACTTGGTATGGCAATGAATGCACCTCTCCAACCACTTGGGCTAACAATACTGTGGCAGAATTTTTGACTCCAAGCTTGAACGCCAAAGAATGGGTGTGAAAAGCTCTACTTTATCAAGATGGTATGTAATTGAGTGACACCTGAACTCCATTGCCTGACAATGGCCTAACCATCAGAAACTATTTATAAATTCAATGGAAGAGAAACTCTGGTCAGATAACATAAACTAGGTTTTGGATAAGGAATTTTAATAAGGGTATTTTCTGGGCAAACAAGGTCAGAGGAAAATATCTGTGCCATCGAAGAGAAAGGACACTGCCTAATACCACCAGCTTTTAAGCTACCTGCTGGCAGAGACTGGAGTTGGCCTTGAACTCCCCACCTGAGAAATTATACCAGGGTTTCGCCATGGAACTTAGCCTGGAATATAACAAGAGAAATCTGCAACAGTGCATCTATCCTTCTAAACCTCCCAAGTTTTTTTTTTCTTCATTGAACAAGTAAAAAGTAACAGGCTTGCATCTCAAGTCTTGGCCCTGGGGAAAAGCAAGTGCAGCAGAGAACTCTTTAAAAAAATTCATAAGGCCTTAAATGCATGTCACTTTATAACCTCTAGCTCTTCTTGAGTATGTGAGTGTAGGAGTGTGAGAGTGGGTGTAGTTGCATGTATTTTGGGTGGTGAATAATAAACATTTATCTTTTAAAACTTATGAGAAAACTTGTCATTTGTCTGTTGTTGACAATTAAAGCACTCTGGTTGAAACACTTGTTTTTAAAACATGCTGTCTTCGGGTCAGTTGAGAGGTAGAAAAGGGGGAGCTATCCCTATCATCTCTCATCCTATACATAACACTCCCTCTTCATGTGTCACCAGCAGCTGGTCCTACTCATTCTTGCTCTGCCTGTTAACTAGTACAAACCCTACTGACTCACTTTTTAATTTGCTTAGAGTAAATGTGTCTGAGCCCATGCCATGATGAGTTAAATGAGAAGGAAAGGATGAGGAGAGGTTATAACAATAGCCTGATAATCAGAGTTCACATGTAATTGACAGTAGAAAGAGTAACATGAAGATTTAATGATATGTCTGTTGACAGTTCATTCTGTACTAGCACCTGCCCGCTTACTTTCTAGTCTCTTAAGTCTCCCTAGGATTTGAAGTGCTTCTTTCCCAGCAGGTGAGAGATTTGGGCTTCCCATCTGTTGCAGCTCTGACTGATGCATTCACGGAAATGAATGCAAAAAGTGAGAATTACTTATTGTTAACATTATATGCAGTGATAACCAAGTGTCAGTATGGAACTCAAAAACATAACGAAAGAAATAGGAGTAGGCCAAATGGTCCCTCAAGCCTGCTCTGCCATTCAGTAAGATCAAGGCTGATCTTCTACCTCAACTCCACATTTTCCGCCCTATCCCCATATTTCTTGATTCCCTTAGTGTCCAAAAATTTTCCAATCTCAGTCTCAATGATTGAGCATCCACAGCCCTTTGGAGTAGGGCATTCCAAAGATTCACAATCCACTGAGTGAAGAAATTTCTTCTTTTAATTCTAAATGGCGGACCCCTTATTCTGAGACTAAGCTCCCTAGATCTAGAGTTTTGAGTTTGATGACAGGTGAGTTCAACAGTTCACGTGAGGCTTTTTGTCTGCTGGATGAAGGAACACTTGCAGGTGAAGGTTGGGAATGTTTCGGGTACCATGGTCATCCGTCTAAAGAAATTAAATTTCTATAGCACAGTGGATTATTGTAAGTGGCAGGCATGCTTATTTCAGTGCATTATTGGATGGCTTCTCTGTCTGTTCTGGTAAGGTTATTAAAGGTTTTCTGCACTCCCTGACCATGCAGAAGGTGGTAGAGTTGGCATTTTCCCTCCTGGCCACCACCACCTATTGAATCTAGGTAACTGTGTTTGGGATCCTGTGGTGCTAGAAGGTGCCCTGCCCCAGCCTCACTGCCACTGTTTCATCTGACAACCTGTCGGTTCTATATCCACTTGTAGGCATAACACATCTTTGATCTTTCTGTAATGTGAAAATAATTCTCATGTCCCTTTAAGCTGCTGCAGGTCTTCAAATTACAGTAGGGTCTGCAGGGTGGTCAGGATGGATGGCACCTGATGAGAAAATTCAAGCCTCAACAAGCTGAGGCTCACACGCCACCTTGTGGCCACTTATAGAGCTGTACTGACCCAGAATCATGACTTCAACGGGCTGGGGATGGGACAGAGAAACCAGTAAAAAGATCTGGGAAGAGAATAATTTCATAAGGCAAAATAAAAAAAAACTATTTTTTGATAGTGATTACATTAGATGCAGTAATAACTAAGTGTCACGATGCAACTCATAAAAACATAAGAAATAGGAGCCGGGATTGGTCAGAAACGGCACCGTAAGCCTCCTCTCCCGTTCAATAACATTGAGAAAAGAGCTGAATTCCAGAGGTGAGGTGAGAGTGACTGCCCTTGACATCAAGGCAGCATTTGACTGAGTGTGGCATCAAGGAGCCCTAGCAAAATTGAACTCAATGGGAATCAGGGGGAAAGCACCCCACTGGTTGGAGTCTTACAAAGCACAAAGAGAGATGGTTGTGGTTGTTGGAGGCCAGTCATCTTAGCCCCAGAACATCGCTGCAGGAGTTCCTCAGGGAACGAGATTACCATCGCTGAATCCCTCACCATCAGCATCCTGGGGGTTACCATTCACCAGAAACTTTAACTGGAACAGCCATATAAATACTGTGGCAACAAGAGCAGGTCAGAGGCCAGGAATTCTGCTGCATGTAACTCACCTCCCGACTCTCCAAAGCCTATCTACCATTTACAAGGCATAAGTCAGGTGTGTGATGGAATATTCTCCACTTGCCTGGAGGAGTGCAGCTCCAACAACACTCAAGAAGCTTGACACCATCCAAGTTAATGCAGCCTGCTTGATTGGCACCCCCATCCACTACTTTAAACACTCACTTCCTCCACCACCAGTGCACAGTGGCAGCAGTGTATATCATCTATAAGATGCACTGCAGCAACTTGCCACGTTTCCTTTAACAGTACCTACCAAACCCACGACCTCTACTCCCGAGAAGGACAAGGACAGCAGATGCATGGGGATGCCGCCACCTGCAAGTTTCCCTTCAAGTTACTCACCGTCTTGACTTGGAACTATATCACCATTCCTTTATCGTCGCTGGGTCACGATCCTGGAACACCCTTCCTAACAGCACTGTAGGTGAACCTACACCACATGGGCTGCAGTAGTTCAAGAAGGTGGTTGACTACCACCTTCTCAAAGGCAAATATGGATGGGCAATAAATGCTGGTCTTGCCAGCGATATTCACATCCCAAGATGGAATTAAAAAAAAATAAAATCAGGGATGATCTTCTACCTTAATGCCACTTTCTTGCTCTATTCCCATAAATCTCTTGATTCCTTTAGTGTTAGATAAATGTTCTTTCAAGTTCCATACGTTCCTTTCCAGAGATGCGATCATTGCATTGGGAGATTTTCAGATAATGCTCTATTCCTCATTTCATCAGCCATCAGGGCAAAACTATTATGCTGGCCATTGAAGTGTGTGTCTTTGGCCAGGTGTGCATGATATATCGGCATAAGCTGGCTGCAGGGCAGAAATGTCACATGCAGTATTGTGTCAGCTAGAGGGGTTGACCTTGTTGGTTGTAGGGAACAGTCAGGCAGGTTGTCAAAAGGTTTCCACCTGTATCCGTGTCCATGGCTGTTCCTCTGCCTGCGTCCCCGCTGTTTCTCTTTCTTTGTTTATGTCTGCACTTGGCCAGCTATTTGTGCCTGTGCCTTCATCTGTCTGATTCTGCTTGGCTTATGCCAAAGTAGCTGCCAAGCCTGACTGTGTAGGGAAATAACACACACGTGCATTGGGAATATCTTTCTCCCTGTGTTGCAGGTTCATTGTGCTCATCATTTAATTAGTAATCCCAGTGTCAACTCATGGAGTTGAAGAATATCCAGATGGGAATATGCCCATCTTCGCAGAGCTCACATAATTATTTCAAAAGTGTTGTCTCTACTGCCTGACTCAATGGTGAAGGCAAGTAACAGGCCTGAGGGAGAATGAAATCTCTATTCTCTGCTGTGGGATTTTATAGTGCTGATAATCTGTCACACAGTGAAACCAGAACCTGCAATACATTGCTCAGTCACTTAGAGTTACATGACCCTTTTCCCTTACTGTCTCATTGCTGGAGATTATCACACAGAAAACAGCATCCTTTTTATTGGATCATGCAGTTCTGCAGCCTCGACTGATAATCCTTCAGGAACAATGTCATTTCTATGGAATATTTGTTGGAAATGATATCCTGACTCTGACAAATTGCTCACCTGTCCAATATAAATAGTATCCTCCAACGTTTAGTGTCATATTCACCAACAGTAATAATGGTGGACATGTGAAATTTTCATATTATGCGGCGCAGTGTTAGCACCACAGCCTCACAGCTCCAGGGACCCGGGTTCGATTCTGGGTACTGCCTGTGCGGAGTTTGCAAGTTCTCCCTGTGACCGCGTGGGTTTTCGCCAGGTGCTCCGGTTTCCTCCCACAGCCAAAGACTTGCAGGTTAATAGGTAAATTGGCCATTGTAAATTGCCCCTAGTGTAGGCCAGTGGTAGGGAATATGGGATTGTTGCAGGGTTAGTATAAATGGGTGGTTGTTGGTCGGCACAGACTCGGTGGGCCAAAGGGCCTGTTTCAGTGCTGTATCTCTAAATAAATAAATAAATGTTAAAGACACCAACCAATATAATTAAAGATTCTGTCTTTTCACAGTGTGTCTGGTTGAGAGTATTTTGGATTATGTAACACTAGAGAAAAGTAGTGTTAGTTCCAATTTCTTCACCAGTGGTGGGAGAAATTTGAGTTTATGAACTGAATATCATATCAACCTGTACTCATGTAAGATTTTTTTTTTCTATGGCACATTGGTGTCAACATGCTAAATAATCCTCTCATATCTACAGTGAATATCTGCATAATATTTCTGTTCTTTTATTTTGTTACATTTGTAAAGTTTAAAGACAGTAGATGAAAGCACTCTTGAGAGGCAATATTATCAGCCTAGTGGTCAGAAACTAGGGCCAGAAACTTTTGACAGCAAGATATACGAAGATCAGCTTGTTTTCTTATTTCTACTAATCTGTGGTAATGCCCATATAGCTGCTCTTGTGCTTCCTTGTACCATAGGTAGCTGTTGGTATCACGCTGTAATCTGGAGCTAACCTATCTTATGCTGCAGGTTTTGAGGTCCAATTTCAAACTTCTTCATTTTCGAATGTTCTGGTTAAACCCCAGAATAACTTCAGATGCCAGATTCAGTCTGCCTACTGTGAAAACAGGGAACCAACCTTGTACTTCCTTGTGACTTTTGCAGTGCATTAGCTTAACCCTCCCACTCCATTATACTGGTTGATTTTCATACTGTTTTTTCTGTAGTGTTTCCTCTCAGCTAACCTTGCATTGTGCCCTGCTGATGTCAGGTGTGCAGACTGTTCTCAGGCCTTTGCAGTTTTGCTTTAGGCATTTTTGGAGAGTGAGCAGTGTGTGTTTTTTGGGAGGGGAGGTGTTGTGAAGCCGGTTATTTTTCTGTCTACCTGGGAAGAGTGTGAAAGGATGTAGTGTGCATAAGATGCATAGTAGATGATCCAACAAATGCAGGATGCCTCAGTGGAAGTGGAAACGCTGCGGCATGGATTGAAGGTTGGCTGGTGGACTGTAAGCCAAGAGCAAGGGCAAATGGGTATTGCTCAGACTGGAGAAGGATTGGAAGTGGTGTAGTCCAGGGGACAATGCCAGTCTCATTTTAGTGCTGTGTACAAATACATGATTTGGAGTTGGGTATAGGGAACATAATCTGGAAAGTTGCAACAACACGAGGGTAGGAGTTTTAGTAAACAGAGAGAAAGACAAATATTTCAGGAAGGCATAGGTTAATGGAATGGGCATACAGGTGGCAGGTACAATTTAATGTCAGTGTGAGGTAATGCATTTTAGGAGATGTTAAGGGAGCATATACTTAATGGGAAGACACAGAAGGGAGTGGATGGAGAGAGATTTAGGGATTCAGGTACGTAAATCCCTGAAAGTAGGAGTTCAGGTAGATAAAACCATATAAAGTCCAACAGAAGTTTGATTTTTATAAGTAGGGGCATGGAGTACAAAAGTAAAGAAATAGTGATGAATTTATGCAACGCATTGGTTAGGTTGCGGTTCGAGTACTGTGTGCAGTTTTGGGCACTCCCATTATTGAAATAATATTAAAGTCATAGAGAGCTTACAGCATCGATTCGCCAGGATGATGCCTAGGGATGGGAAAATACAGTTATGAGGAGAGACTTGAGATACTGGGACTATTTCCTCTGGAGCACAGAAGGTTAAGAGAAAAAATAATCGGAGATTTTGAAATGATGGAGTTTTGATGGAGTGAATAGGGAAATGGTATTCTGCTTGTGGAATCACAGTATCTAAGGTGAACAGCAGGATTGTTTCACTTCTCAATCATATATTCTCATTTCACTTGAGAGAGGAAAGGCATTTATTAAAAGTAGAGTAACAGTTAAAACAACATGGCCTTTTCTCTACTTGCAGTGACAGGACAGGATATAAATAAGTCAGTAATAGTGTACATACTGCAGTTCTGAGTTTTGACTCGCAAACAAGCATCTTGGAGAAAAGGAGATCCTTCTCTGTGCCGTAGGCAAGTAGGATATTCAAGTACTTGCCTCACCCCACAATTTGACAAGTGAAAACCAATTAGTTGGCTTGCATCAGTAATAGTGGAGATAGACTAGTGACACGGTGCTTAAGCATTAATGTCTGACAGGGTTTTTATCGAGTCATAGAGTTATACAGCACAGAAACAGGCCCTTCGGCCCATCGTGTCTGTGCCAGCCATCAAGCACCTAACTATTCTAATCCCATTTTCCAGCACTTGGCCCAGAGCCTTGTATGCTATGACGTTTCTAAAGACTTCTTAAATGTTCTTTTCATTTGCTTTATTTGAATTATTTTAGTAATGGAAATGTTTGTTTCTATTTGAACCATACTGTGAAATTCCTATTTGAAAAACAGACCTTTTGAAGCAGTTTTGATTGGTCTAGCAAACTCGTATCTGAAATTCGCCCCCTCCTCACCCCACGAGAAAACAAATCTTGCCCATGCTCCTGCTTTCTCTTTTTTTTTTATTCAATCAAAAATAACCTTTTCTGTCCTTGCTCCATGATCTGTTGAAATTGTACAAGAAACCTAACAAGTTGTTCAATTCAGAAAAGAGGCACAAAACTACCAATCTGGCTGTGCCTTGCATCTTATCTCATCTGTGGCAGATTCCCACCACAAACATTTGACATTCAATCATTTGAGTAAGGCACATTAGTGCTGTGCATCGAAAAAAATATTTTTAGAAGGACAAGGAAGGCAGTTACTGTTAGTGAGGTTACCACCCAGGCACTTAATCCAAATGTACCGAATTTCCCCATCCCATCCCACCACCATTTTAACACAAACTGGCATTTATACTGTGCCTTTAATGTAGTAAAAGTACCTAGTACTTCACAGGAGTGTTAATCAGACAAAAGTTGATACCTGCCACATATAAGATATTAAGATAGGTGACCAAAAGCTTGGTCAAAGAGAGAGGTTTTAAGGAGCGTCTTAAAAGGAGAGAAAGGCGGAGGAGTTTAAGGAGGGAATTCCAGAGCTTAGGGTCTAGGCAGCTGAAGACACAACTGACATTGGTGAAGGGAACAAAATTCCAGGATGTGCAGAAAATAAACTCAATGCGTTAAAATAGATGAGGCAGGACCTCATTACGAGTGCATTAAGCATCTGTATGACATTATCAGCAACAATAATTTGTACCCTTTAGATATCTGTATGATTCCTCAAATAACAATATTTCTTGTGTCTTGTTTTTCAGGATTTTTGCTGTTCAAAGATTTTTGTCTGAATGAAATTGATGAAGCTGTTCCCCAGCTGAAATTTTATGAAGAGGTAAGAGACCTGGCTGGCGAATGTAGAACTAAGGGTTATAGTATTAGGCTAAGGGGTTGACCATTTAGGACTAAGAATGGGGAGAACTTTCTTCACTCAGAAGGTTGTGAATCTTTGGAATTATCCACCCCAGAGGGCTGTGGGTGCTCAGTTGTTGAATATATCCAAGACTGAGATTAAAAGATTTTTGGACACTAAGGGAATCAAGGGCTATCGGGGATAAGGCGGGAAAGTGGAGTTGCGGCAGAAGATCAGCAATGAATTGAAATTTTCAAGACTGAGATTGATAGATTTTTGTTAGGTAAATATTTCAAGGATTTGGAACAAAGGTGGGTAAATTAAGTGATGGTACAGATTAGTCATGATCTAATTGAATGGTGGAACAGGCTTGAGGAGCCATATGGCCTACTCCTGCTCCTATTACTTATGTTCTTAAGAGGCTTAAAAAAAAACAAGAGGACAAAATGGCATTCACCGAAGAGCATGCCTAGGCAGTACCCCTAACAAGTTTCATGGCTCTCGGGATCTGTAGCATGGCACCTGGCAAGATCAACCAAACAAACGTACTCCAGTCAGATTGTACACCTATAATCTGAAGACTGTTATTTCATCGGATCTTGAGCATTTCCCTGAAGTTTTAGCTCAGATTTGTTTTTGAGATTGAGTTTCAGTACCATGTTTGATATAGTGTTTCTTACAGAAAGTATGGTTATATTGAGTGGGGAACTGGGTAATCCAGTAGGTTAGAACATCTGACAAAGATGGACAGAAAAATGCCAGCTAGTCTATCAAGCCCGGCTGACTTAGTCAAGTTGCAAATAAACTTTTTAACCCTTAATGCACTCTGCCCAGCGGCAGCCATGTAATCTCCTAGGAAAAGCATAAATAACAAATTTTTAAAAAACCTATGTCAATTCAGGGAGAATAGATTTCTGGGAAATTCCTCTCTGATCTGAGAAAACGATCAAAAATGAGTTCCTGGAAATAGTTTCATATCTTCTACACATGTCTCCTCATTATCCCTAAACTATGTAACTATCCTTGTGGACAAGGTCTGGTCTCTATCGCCCCAACGTCTCCACTTTTCTAGAGTAAAAGAACCAACTGTCTACGTCTATCATAATAAGTAATGGGTTTTAAACAAGGTATTGAGCTCGTGACCCTTTTTTTTTTAGAGCCTCTATACCTCCCACCATGTCAGGGGATCAGAACAGGACAGATTGGGTGGAATTTTATCAGCAGCACGGAGCAGGGGAGTTTTAGAAAATCTTGCGTCAGGGCGGCTCCTCCATGCATTGCTGCCACGAAGTGATCTTGCTGGTCTCACTCCACCTCCAGCATCAGCCACCCACCCGCCAGTGGTGGGTAGCTAATTAGGAGCAGTTAAGTGCCCACTTAGGGGCAAATTGGCAATGCTGCCAGGATCTTCTGGTGGTGGACGGGTCCCCTGCATAGGTCGAAGCCTCAAGGCCTGGTAGATGGCTGAAGGGAGCCACCTGAAGGCAGGCCGAGGGCCAGTGAGGCTTCCTCTTAATTCCTCCCTGCCCTGCCGACCCCAGAGCTGCGGGTGCCAGAGGGTCACAGCTGTAGTCACAAGCCATCCTGCGGAGGGGTGTCCTCTCTACATTGATGGCCTGGTAGCTGTAGCCATGATATGTTTTAAACTTTTAAAGTTTTTAGAGGGTGCCTCTATCTTGAGGCACTCCCGTGGTCCCTCCACCTACTGAGAAGTTGGGGGGGCGCGGGGGGGCGGTGGTGGCGGCGGAAGAGAGCAACATCAAGCACTGCATGGTGGGGGTGGGTGGGTGATGTTGGGTTCTGGGGTAAGGTCTGCCAATGGCACAACTGGAAAAAGTGCTTAAATGTCAATTTTATAACACATTGGAGCAGGTTTCAGCCCCAGGTAAGGAGCCTTCAGCTGATAGAGAGTGGGGGGTGGGCTGATCCCTGACCCAGGGAGTTGGGAGGAACGGGGGCGTCTGATCCCTGACCATGGGGGAATGGGGGGGGGTGGTCTGATCCCTGACCCTGGAGTTAGGGGTGGGGAGGGAACGGTCTGAGCCCTGACCCTGCGAGGGTTGGGTGGGGAGGGTGGTTTGATCCCTGAGCTTGGGAGTTGAGGGAGTCTGATCCCTGATCCTGAAGTGGGGATGGTCTGATCCCTGACTATTGTGGGCGGGGGGGGTGGGGGTGGGGGTGTGGTTGGGGAGAAAATCTATTTATCGGGCAGCTCCACTTGGTATCAGAGGGAAGAGTTCCTGCTCCCTCCTGGCCCATAAGCAGTGCCATAATGGCGCTTCTCCCTTCAGCTGCCAGTTTCTGAGGCCTGGGAAACCTAACTGGCCAGAGTTAAACCTGCAAAGCTGGTTAAATCTGAGGCTTCGAACCTCATTAAAATACTTAATTGGCCAACCCACCTCCTAGCTGCCCACCGCCTCCCCCCCGGCCCTGGACCCACTGTTAAACTTGGAAGTGGGTGATTTGGAGTCGGGTTTGAGATTTTTTAAGTTTTAACATATCACCCAACGCCAACCCGATAATTCAACCCTATGATTCTAGTGGGCCTTGTTAATGCCCAAAAAGGTTTCTCACCTAAGGTCAAAGATCCCAGAGACGCTTAAAATAACTGCCTATTTTACCTTGCAATGAAAATAAAGAACCGCTATGTGAAAAGCAGAATCGATTTGGCATTATGGTAGCATAGTGCAAGGGTAGTGATCCAGAGGCCTTGACTCATTAATGGCTACATGGGCTCAAATCCCACCACAGCTGCTGGGGAGTTTAATTTCGGTTTATTAAATAAACCTGGAATAACAAGTTGGTCTCAGTAATGGTGACCATGCAACTACGAGGTTGTCATAAAAACCCATCTGATTCACTAGTGTCCTTTAAGGAAGAACATCTGCCATCCTGACCCAATCTGGCATTTACATGACTTTAGACCCACAGCAATGTGGTTGACTCTTAACTGCCTTCTGAAATGGCCTAGCAAGACACTCAGTTGTATTCAGGGAGGCAGATCACCACCATCCTCAGCGCATTGGGGATTGACAGTGGATGCCAGCTTTGCCTGCGATGAACACATCCCAATGAATGAGTTAAATAAATCTATTTGGCTAGAGTTAAGAAGCAGAAGAGGAAGTTATGCTGCTGTGTGTGTACTTTAGACCTCCAAATAGTAGGAAGGAGATAGGGGAGCAAAGCTGCAAGCATATTTCACAAAGATATTAAAACATTAGAATAGTGATGAATTGTAATTAAAATGAAGCAGAAAAAAGGAGGCTAATGATCAATGCCCAGTTCATAATACAGTAGAGAATCAAGGTGAATACAGAAAGTATGGCAGAGAACAGAAAAAGAGGGGCAAGGGAGTGTATGACATAAAGTTAGTAGGTAACATGAAATGAAACACTAAAGTATTATATAATAGAATATATAGAATTGGGTAGTCAAAAGAAGGAAGACTGATTAGTGACCAAAAAGATGATCTTGTGGAACAAAGGGCATGCTGAATTATTAAATGAATCTGTCTTCACCAAAGAAGAGGATGGAGTAGAGAAATTGGATTGGATTAAAAATAAAGTCCTCAAAAGGTTGGCAATGCTCAAAGTAGAAGAATCACCTGGTCTGATTGGATGCATCCTTGATGGAAGTAAGATTGGAAATAGCTGAAGGCGTTGACCTCAATGCTCCAATCCCCCCTTGGATATGAGGATGATGCCAGAGGACTGGAAGGTTGTCAATGCTACACCCTTTTTCCGAAAAAGGGGAGAGGGGTAAACCAGGTAACTACAGCCCAGTTAGCCTAATATCAGTGGTGACGAAACATCTAGAGGCCGGGCCAAAATACACTGTGACTTGGGAAAATGAGTTAATAAATGACAGCCAATATGGATTTATAAACAAAAATTGTGTCTGACGAACGTGATCAAGTTCTTTTATACGGTAATGGAGAGGATTGATGAAGGTAGTGGAGTTGATATGTATGTGGACTTTCAAAAGGAATTTGATAAAGGGCAACATAATAAATCTGTTAGCAAAACTGGGATTGAAGGTGCAGTGGCAGCATGGATACAAAATTAGCTAAGGGACAGAAAGCAGAAGAGTAATGGTGAATGGTTGTTTATCAGACTGGAGGGAGGTATACAGCCCCTAGGGGTCGGGACTTTATTATATAGGGCATAATATCAAAGTTTGCAGATGACACAAAACCCAAATGTAGTAAACAATGAGGAGGATAGACTTCAGGAGGACATGACAGACTGGTGGAATGGGTCGACACGTAGCAGAT
Source organism: Heterodontus francisci (assembly GCF_036365525.1). Taxonomy (NCBI): domain Eukaryota; kingdom Metazoa; phylum Chordata; class Chondrichthyes; order Heterodontiformes; family Heterodontidae; genus Heterodontus; species Heterodontus francisci. Next base: position 22,660,413 of record NC_090393.1, read on the forward strand.
GAGATTTAACATAAATAAGTGCAAAGTGATACATTTTGGTGGGAAGAATGAGGAGAGGCAATATGTTGTAATTTAAAGGGGGTGCAGGAACATATCTTTGAAGGCGATTGGACAATTTCAGAAAGTTGTTGAAAAAATACATTGCCTTTCTAAATAGAGGCATATAAAAAAGCAAGAGTTATCCTAAGCCTTTGTCACTGGTAAGGCCTCAAGAATGGTAATGTCCAATTTTGGGCATCACACTTTAAGAAGAATATCAAGGCCATAGAAAGGGTACAGAAGAGATTTACTGGAATGGTATGAGGGACTTTAGTTAAATGGAAACACTGAAGAAGCTGGAGTTCTCCTTATGCAAAAAAGGTTAAGGGGAGATTTATTAGAAGTGTTCAAAATCATGAAGGGTTCTGATTGAGTAAGTAATTGGAAACTGCTTCCAGTGGCAGGAGGGTCAGCCACCGGAGGACACAAGTTTAAGAAAATTGATAAAAGGACCAGAGGTGAAATGGAGAGAATTTTTTTTACACTGCATGTTGTTATGATCTAGATTGTACTGCCTGAAAGGATAGTGGAAGCAGTTTCAATAATAACTTTCAAAAGGGAATTGAAAAAATATTTGAAAAGGAGGAATTTGCTGGGCTAAGGAGCAAGAGCAAGGGAATTTGATTAATTGGCTAACTTTTTCAAAGACATGGCACATGCACAATGGGCCGAGTGGCCTCCTCTGTGCTGTAAGACTTTGTGATTGTCTTTGACCCTTAATAGGCCCAAAATTTTCCCTGGAACCCTTCACTCCTGCACCAGCTCTGAAACCACATGTTGACTGTTTCAATCATCATCTTAGACTTTGCATCTAATTCTACTGGGGAAAATTCTAGCTGCACTAAGCAAACTTGCATTGAAGTTGAAGTCTGCTGTGATACATTTTGGAAGGAAGAATAAGGAAAGGCAATATAAGATAAAGGATAGAATTCTAAAGAGGATGCAGGAGCAGAGGGACCTAGGCGTGTATCTGCAGAAATCTTGTAAGGTGATGGGGCAGGTTGAAAAAGCAGTTAATAAGGCATATGGGATCCTGGGCTTTATAACTAGAGGCATAGAGTACAAAAGCAAGGAAGTTATGGTGAACTTTTATAAAGCACTGATTCGGCCTTAACTGGAGTATTATGTCCAGTTCTTCAGGAAAGATGTGAAGACATTGGAGAGGGTGCGGAAAAGATTTACAAGAGTAGTTCTAGGGCTGAGAAGCTTCACTTACAAGAATAGATTGGTGAAGCTGGGGCTGTTCTCCTTAGAGAAGAGAAGGTTGAGAAGAGATTTGATACGTGTTTTAAATCATGAGGGGTCTGGACAGTATATAAGGGAGAAACTGTTGTCATTGGCGGGAGGGTTGAGTTTCAGAGGACACTGATTTAAGGTGATTGACAAAAGAACATGGCAAGAGGCGACATGAGGAAAATGTTTTACGGAGTGAGTGACTGTAACCATTCTATGATTCTACTCCATGTGTGGCCTATATAATCTCTCAAGCATTTTGTTTGTGTATAGTTTTATGCACTATAGTTTCCTATAATGCACCTGACCTAGAAAGCACTTCTTGTACAGCTTCTACTACACTGTCTGGCTGCCTAAAGTGCCAGTAGATTACTACTTTTCCTTTTTATGCAGTGAAATTTCACAGGTGATTCTCTATTCAGCATTACCACCACACATTTAATACACAGTCAAGCTGATTTCATTCCAGTTCATGTTTGAATAATGCAGAAATAGGATTTTTTTTATTTGTCCATGGGTTGTGTGCATCACTGGCTAGGCCAGCATTTATTGCCCATCCCTTATTGGCCTTGAGAAGGTGGTGGTGAGCTGCCTTCTTGAACCGCTGCGGTCCTTATGGTGTAGGTAACCAACAGTGTTGTTGGGAAGGGAGTTTCAGGATTTTGACCCAGCGACAGTGAAGGAACAGCGATATAGTTCCAAGTCAGGATGGTGTGTGGTTTGGAGGGGAACTTGCAGTTGGTGTTCCCATGCTTCTGCCCTTGTCCTTCTAGGTGGTAGAAGTCGCGAGTTTGGAAGTTGCTGTCTAAGGAGTCTTGGTAAGTTGCTGCACTGCATCTTGTAGATGGTACACACTATTGCCACTGTACGTTGGTGGGGAGGGAGTAGATGGTGGATGGGGTGCCAATCAAGCGGGCTGCTTTACCCTGGATGGTGTTGCATTTCTTGAGTGTTGTTGCAGCTGCACTGGTCCAGGCAAGTGGAGAGTATTCCATCTCACTTCTGATTTGTGCCTTGTAGGTGGTGGACAGACTTTGGGGAGTCAAGAGGTGAGTTACTCGGCACAGAATTCCAAGCCTCTGACCTACTTTTGTAGCCACAGAATTTATGTGGCTGGTCTAGTTCAATTTCTGGTCAGTAGTAACCCCCAGGATTTTAATACCCTTTCCCCTAATTTTCTCCCCTCGTGCTCTAGAGGTGGAGAGCCCTGCCAGGGTGTGATTCCATAGATGTTGATGCTGACCCCTGCGGTTACATGGATGTTAGTGACTCTTCAGTGCGTTGCTTAAAATGCCATCAATGTTGACTTCCAATTTTACTGTGTGTAGGATCACACATACAAACTTCTGGCTGGATTGTAGTTAGAAAATGTGTAAAAATGTTGTACTCCCCAACTTGAGGATGAGGCCAATTGTAGGGCCCCTCCCATCACTTTTACTGGGATCGGCTACCTCAATACAGAGCTGGATTGCAGCCAAACCTTCCCGGTCTTTATGACTCAACTATACGTTGCATGAACTCTGAGTGATTGCAGAGGGACGGTTAATTAATTACACTTGAAAGATGCATTGCCATTGGCATCACCTGGTGTAAGCACCAAGACATCCAAACTAGAAGGTCCTTAATTTGATTGCTGATTCTGCCAAACTATCTAATCTGTACCAGTGCCAGCAGTAGGGGTCCTACAATATGGCCAAAATGTCTCTGAGTTAGGAAGTGCCATCTGCTGGAAAGTGTGCTTTTGTGTTTGCCAGGTGAGGACAGAATTGAGCTTGGCTGTGATGCTCTACATGGTGGTATAGTATCACTTATAGATACTTGGGTGAGGTACCGTAGGACTCATAGTCCACCAAGAGTCAGCTCCATAAGAAAGAGGGAAGAAAACCACAGTGCTGCCTAGTATGGGATGTGCAGTCCCAACAAGTGAGCTTCTGATTTTAATTAATTGTCAAGTGAAGCCCAGCCACTTCCCTAAATGAGTAGTTTTTTTTAAAGATCTGTTAATTGGCTTTAATTTCATAGTGTCCTTTAACTTACTCTGTGGAAACTGGGATAACCATATCTCCAAATAGTATTGCTTTCCTTCTTTTGCTGGAGAACAAGAAAAGGAGTTGGAACTCCTCTTAGTCTGGAATGTATACTTTTGTTCTTTTGAGACTGTGAGACAGTTTTTGACTACACAGGCCAGGTCATCTGACCTTCGTGGGCCACCTTTGCAGCACATTGTCCACTTTTTTTTTTAAGGAAAAGTCAATTTCAAGGAGACCACGTTGAATAAAGTTTGTATCTTAAAAGTTAGGAATATATGTCTTTACTGGGCATGACATCTGCAATACGAGAAATTGATTCGTACAGTGAAAGATGCAAGTAATCATCTGCAGTATCACACTGGGCGGCGCAGTGGTTAGCACCGCAGCCTCACAGCTCCAGCGACCCGGGTTCAATTCTGGGTACTGCCTGTGCGGAGTTTGCAAGTTCTCCCTGTGTTTGCGTGGGTTTCCTCCGGGTGCTCCGGTTTCCTCCCACATGCCAAAGACTTGCAGGTTGATAGGTTAATTGGCCATTAGCAATTGCCCCTAGTATAGGTAGGTGGTAGGGAAATATAGGGACAGGTGAGGATGTGGTAGGAATATGGGATTAGTGTAGGATTAGTATAAATGGGTGGTTGATGGTCGGCACAGACTCGGTGGGCCGAAGGGCCTGTTTCAGTGCTGTATCTCTAAAACTAAAACTAAAATTTCATACTCTGGTGAGGAGATTAAGCAGGTGACCTGCTTCAAGGCCTCAGACAATGCTGGCTGGCAGGTGAAACCCAGTGTGATTTGCACCCTCAATTCTGTACTTGCACTGTTGGAGGCTCTTGGCCAATATCGACTGCTATCTCCTTTACAGCATTGCTGAGCTTAGAAAGCACTCTGGGATGAACGCAGTTTATGACATGGCTCAATAATATTCTCAAGTTCTATGATTCCATGCTGCTAGACAGACTATTGCTACCACAGAATATTTAAACCTGGAAGATAGAGATAGCCAGAGAAAGTTGGGGAAAATAATTATCTTCCAAAAAGGGGATCAACAGGTGGTATGGAGGGACGTTTAGGGTAAAATAATCATACCTGGACTCTGGATAGAGTGAGCATGGTAGATTCGTACAGTCTTTGTTCTGAATTTTATGATCTTTTATTCACATTGTTTCTTACTCTCATGCTATTAAGGCATCATTATACACCATTAAATACATAACTGCTGTGTTAGATTTCTTGTCTCAATAAATTGATTTCAAGATTCAAAGAAAAAAGGAAGACCTACAATTATATAGCGCTTTTCACGACGACGGGATGTCTCAAAGTGCGTTATAGCCAATGAAGTACATGTTCTTGTCTAAAAATCTATCCACAGTCCCGTCCCACTTTATGTGGGAAATCTTTTCCAGTTGTACATATTATTTTGTACCCTCTCTTCTGTGACTCTGGATTATAGCTTGTTCTTCAGTCCATCTTTCAGCCACTTGCATTCCTGTTCCCGTGAATTATTTTCTAAAAGCATTTTGCTGCATTATGTCTCTCTCTATCTGCTTTAAAAAGCCTTCTAAAAACCCTCCTCGCTATCCCAAATCCCATCACTTCCTGTTCATTGGCCATCTCTCCCCTTTGTAAAGCACTCTGAGATGTTATATTCAATGGTGAGTTGTTATAGACCATGACATCCATTTGCACTTAAATGGGATTTTAAAAAAATATTTTTTATCTATTTCATGATGACATGTGATGAAAATCCACTAACAAAAATTTCTTTTTAAAAAATTAAAAATTCTTTCCAAAAGCTACTCTAACGATTAGGAAAGCGAGGCTCACTTGTTTACGCTCTCTTTGCTCAATATTTCATCAGGGGTCAAGAGCAGTAGAAGTAACACAGCATAAGTAGCAGGACTAATGTATGTAAATTTGATTTTGGAAAAGCTTACTGTTGCTTAGCAACATAAAATCATATTCTACACCTCAATGTTGCATGGACTGTGTTGTATCCTGGAGATGGATTGGCCTCCATATAATTTATTGGCAGATTTGGCGACAACAGAGCCTCCATTGCCTCTTGTGGACATTGTTTCTCAATGACATTTGGTTTTATAACTTGTTTCCATTAGGGGAGAATGATTGCTGCTGCCACCTGACAAGGCAGTGGTATCAACACTTAAAGGACTGTTTCGTTGACTCAAATGATTCATTCGCCAAAATTAATATTGGAAGGAAAGTTTTTATTTCTCACCTACATTGATCCTGCCCTCATATGTTCATTTTGGATATACACCAATAAAAGTCCTCCAGGCCAAGATTTTAACAAGAGTTAGTTTTTATTCTGGGAACAGGGATCCGCAATTTGGTCATTAAAGATGTGAGCAATTAGGAAGTAGACAAAGCATGATAAGGAAGCCAACTCACTGTGGGTCATAAAATTCAAATATTTGGAGTTCCTGCCATCTACACTCCAAGTCCTATCTTTCCAAACCTTATCTCAGAAATATCAGCTCCCAAAATCTCGGTCTCAGCCTTCAGTCATTGCTTCCCTGCTCTTCGATCTCAATTCCACAGATGACAACTTACAAAACTAATGAAAGTTAACTATCAACTTCAAAAAAAGCTGATACAACCCCTTAAAAGCTGGCAACTTAAAAACAATTCTGAATATGATTTGTAAACCAGTAACTATTGTTATGACTGAGGCGGGAGGAGTACACTGTCTTTCTCTAGTTCCACTTCTGCACAGGTCACAACATATATTTAGATGTTTACCCAGTTACCGATACAGCCAATTATATACTCTATTTTTATTTCAGAATAAAATCCACCAACCAGATTCCTTTAATAAACAACAAAATTATCAATTTATTATAAAACAATATGTATTCAGTAAAGATGCAAAGCATTAACACGCAGATTGAAATATAAAAATTCCCTTCTACCTTAGCCCAACAAACACACACACACATAGAGGTTAAAGAAAAAATAGAGGTTTTCTCTGCAGAGATCTTTTTACAAAAAGACAAAAAAAAACTTTGGCCAAATACATGTTAATTCTTGAAGGCAAAGGAGAAGACATGAAAGTTGTCCCTTTCCTCTGGCGTCCCAAATACGTGCAGATGGCTATCACTGGGATCTTTTTGGAGCAGTTCTCTTCAGGTGACGTTGAGAATTAGTCTGGCAGGCTTTCCAGGAGTAATACGGCATCAGGGGTTTCAGCCATCACACTGGATTCGCAGGGTTTCTCAGAGGTGGAGAAAAGATGAACTGATTTCTTCTCTCTTAGCAGGCTGACCCCCAACTGACTCAAAAGAGTATTCAAAATGAAACCAACTCTTGTGAAGATTTATGGTGGTCATACCACTTCTCCGTAAACAACTCCCATAGTCAGAAGGCACCTGCTATTTGCTTAGCTGAAAATATGTGACTTCCAGTAAGTGTTCTTAAACAGAAAGCTCAAGTCTCAAAGTCCTTTCGGTGACCTTTTTAAAAAAAAACAAAGCCCGTATCTATGGAATAATTTCAGTCCTCCAAAGGAATCCATTTCTACAATCTTCAACCACAAGTCCTCAAAAAAAAAATTATAAAAAAGAAGCACTTTCACAACAATATACAGAATTATATACCCATTACTGGTCTTTCGGCCAAACCAGTCTCTGTTGGTGTTAATTCTCCACGTGAGCAGTATTTTTAAATCTATGTGCCCTTGCAGTTTCCATATCCCTTCCTTCAACCACTCATCTAACCTGCTAAATGTTGACATTGTCTCTGTACCTCAGTCACTAACTCTGGCAGTGCATTCCGCAGCCTCACTAACATTTTCTCTCAAACTAATCTTGTCTAAATCCACTTGGAATGACACCAAAGCTTTTGTTGATCTACACAGATTTCCTGTAAATAGTGGCAGGTGCAATTGAAGTGAAAACTTCACCCAGTAAAGCCTGGCATTACTTCTGCTTTAAGAGCTACTGTTTTCCAGGTTGTCTCAAAGGGCAGATTAATACTGTTGAGAAATTTTATGAATTAAAAATGATTTCCTGCCTCAGTACTTATCGCAAATTTTTCTTTTGAGTTACTGAAGGAGGCTGTGCTCAGTACAGTGGATCTCCATCCTTTGAAGATGGCTTGTTTGAAGGTGGATGGGGAGCACCAATCATGAAGCCCTTGACAACTGCTGAAGAAGTTTGCCTGGTCCTCTTCAGAACCACCACTAAATGGTTCCCTACAAAAGATCAGGAATCTTCCTTTCACCTGTCTATACCATAGCTCCATCCCAGATCAAATTAAAAAAAGAAAGAATCCTCTTAGTCAAACCTGTACCTTCCTCATATTCCCAAACCATTAAGATATGTACCTACACTTGCCTTTCCTGTTCACTGTTTTAAAAATGCACGAAAGGAACAGTGATAGTGTTCCAGCAGTGATTACAAAAAGGTGACTGTCCACTACCTATCACGACAATGCTTCTGTCATAGCAACATGTAGCCCCAACATGACATGGTAGGGTGGGGGAGGGTGGGGTGGGGTAGCTAGGCAGGGGTGTATTTACAGGGGAGAAACGCAGAAATGTCAGCAACGTGGAGGTCCTGCAGAATTTAGTAGCAGCACTTAACTATCATTTTCTCACTCCATTTTCCACCCAGCTAGCAACTCAAATCTAGTAGAAGACCATAGCTGGGAATTGTTGGAGCCGGTACCTGGCAACTGGAAAGATTTTCAGGTTGGGGACGTGAGGAGAAAGTGGAGTTACGCTGGTAATTGTGAGGGCAGAGAGGGAGTGGGGGGACGTGGAAACATTATGGGTTTGCTGGGGGGAGTTGGACCGACAATTGGAAGCGGGGTCGGGTGGATGGGAGGCGAACTGGGAAAGATTATGGCTTCGGTTAGAGATGGGGTTGGTGTTTGGGTGTAGGTCAGCCAATCATGGCAGAGGATGCAGAAGGTTTGCCTGAGGGTCTGGAGGGAGCGCACATGCTCCTGCTGGCCCACAGCAATGCTGGAAAGCACATACCTGTTGCATCCAGCCACCCACTTTAAGTTGGCAGGTTTCCTGAGCCCTGGGAAACTCTGCCTGCCAGTATTAAATTCAAATGGCTGTCAAAATCTGAGGAACAGGGCCTCATTAACATATTATAATCATAGACCCACTGCTCCAGAGCAGGTTACCAGAACACCCTCCCTGCAACCCCCAAACCTACTTTGTACAGAAGTAGTGTTCAAGGCAGGTGGGGTCGAGTTTTGAACATTTGCCAGTTTAACCCCCTGACCCTGTCCCACCCATCATGGGGTGGGGGGGGGGGGGGTGGTTAAAATTCCCCCCATGGTGTTGAGGTGTACAGTTACCGATTGTAGCGCCCTTTCTAAGTGAACTTCTCCAGACAGGAGACTGGGAAAGAGCTAAGATGTGTCTTTGTTACACGGTGCTGTGAAAAAGATGCCGTCCACCACTTTGAGCCCGGACCCCAGATGTTCACTGGTGTCAGGACAGCCTGGCCAAGGTTGCCTAAAGTTCTTAAGCAGTCAGCATGGGGATGAACAGAAGAGTAGCATGGAAACTCTGCTATCTTGAAAAAAAGAATACTCCATTGCAACCCTTGTTACTATGTCATACTCCTTTGAACTACTTCATCGTAACCATGCTCAATGACGTGGATAAGTGTAGTCCAAAGTCTGGATAGCAGCTACTTGAATGGTCATTGTGGCCTTTTTGGCAGGATAGCTCCAGACTTGCCGCTCAGTCCAAGGCAGGTCCCTCAACAACCCATTCATGAAGCTGCTGGATTCTTCCATTTTCGGCACCAATTGTTGGAAGCTCCTTGTCAAATCCACCAATGATTCCAGCAATCTATTGTGCACAGAAATCTGGACCACTGAGATCTGAGGTGAGGTGGGGAGGGATGGGGTGGGGAAACGATTACTACACCCTTTTGGTACAGGGCTCCCTGCTCTTATTCCACCATCCGCTACTGTTTCTGTCACCATGCTTTGTAACTCAGTATCAGTACTCCCCTTTTGCTGTTTATAGTTATTGGGAAGGGTGTATTTGAGCAGGTGCATGGGTAAGGTACATGCAGTGATGACGTGCTAGGTGTACTGCCATTTCAGCCACTACTTCCTATAGAGTCATAGCTCAGGAAGAGTCAGCACTGGAAGCCTGATAAGATTTCACATAGATGCAAAAAGGATGTGTTGTAAAAAGAAACTCAGAATGGTAGTATTTAATTTTCATAAACAGCTCATCACATGGTGAGAGTTCTTCTGAGAGGATGTTATTGGCAGTAAACAGGAAGGAGCCTTGTGATACAAACCCCATGCCAGAACTAGCCCTCCAGCTTCTTCATCTAGGCTATGGAAGCTTTACATGGAAATGGTCACTTCTCAAATGAGGTGAAGGTCCTGATGGAGGCTTCCCCACCTCTCATGTTGCTGCACAGCCATCAGTCTTGGTCAGATATAGTTACAGAGGCCATTATCAGAAAAAAGGGACCGGTGAGACAGAAGTGGATCGTGTGGATGAAGTGACATGCACGTTTTGGAGCGGTCAGCAGTGAGCATACTTGTGCTGGGAGAATGAGTAGTCAAGGAAGATGTTGAAGAGCAAAAACAGGATATTTCAAAATCTGTGTAAAAGAACACAGATTGTGAGGGGCAGAATGTACTGAAGCAGACCTTTCAATGATGCTGAACGTCATGTACAATTGCAAACTTTAATTATCCTAATATAGACTGGGATAGTAACAGTGTAAAGGGAAGAGAAGGACAAGAGTTTCTAGACAGTGTTCAGGAGAATTTTCTACATCAGTATGTTTCTAGTCCAGCAAGGAAGGATGCATTGCTGGATCTGGTTTTGGGGAATGAGATGGGTCAAGTGTCATATGTCAGTGGGGGAACATTTAGGGGACAATGACCATAGCATCATAAGGTTTAGGTTAGCTATGGAAAAGGACAAGGAGAAATCCAGAGTAAAGATAACTAATTGGGGGAGGGCCAACTTCAATGGAGTGAGAACAGATCTGGCCCAAGTAAATTGGAATCAGAAATTAGCAGACAAAACTGTAACTGAACAATGGGCTGCCTCTAAAGAGGAGATAGTTCGGGTACAGTCAAGGTACATTCCCACGAGGGGGAGAGGTAAGGCAAATAGATCCAGAGCTCCCTGGATGACGAAAGGGATAGAGAATAAGATGAAGCAGAAAAAGGGTGCCTATGACAGATGTCAGGTTAATACAATTGAGAACCAGGCTTAATATAGACATTTCAGAGGGAAGTGAAAAAAGAAATGAGAAGCAAAGAGACAGTATGAGAAAAAATTGGTAGCTAACATAAAAGGAACACTACATATCTTCCATAGGCATATAAATAGTAAAAAGTGTGATAAAAGGAGGAGTTGGGTTGATTAAGAACCTAAAAGGGCATTTACACATGGAGGCAGTGGCACGCCTGAGGTACTAAATGAGTACTTTGCATCTGTCTTTACCAAGGAAGAAGATGCTGTCCAAGTCATTGTCAAAGAGAAAGTCGTTGAAACACTTGATGGGCTAAAAATTGATAAATAGGAGGTATTAGATAGGCTGGCTGTATTTAAAGTTGATAAGTCACCATGACTGGATGAGTTGCATCCAAGGATACGGAGGGCAGTAATGTTGGAAATTGTGGAGGCACTGGCCATAATCTTTCAAACCTCCTTAAATACAGGGGTGGTGCCAGAGGATCAGAGGTGCAAATGTTACACCCTTGTTCAAAAAAGGGTATAAGGACAAGCCCAGCAACTACAGGCCAGTCAGTTTAAAATCGGTGTTGGGAAGGCTTTTATAAATGATAATTCTGGACAAAATTAATAGTCATTTGGACAAATGTGGATTAATTAAGGAAAGCCAGCACAGATTTGCTAAGGGCAAATTGTATTTAATTAACTTGCTTTAGTATTGCTGAAAAAAGAGACATGCAGTCAAAGCTTTTCGTTTTGCACTCCTCAGGACAAATGCAAGAATGCCAAATTTCAAAGGGAGCAATAATTTGTACTGCATGAGAAAAGGGAGCTGATTGGTTGGCAAGTCGACTTTGGTCAAGGCGTTGCCATGGAGAATGCACCGGGGAACTATTGTCTCCCATGCTTTTGTTTCATTTAAAAATGACCCAATGCCTGGACATGTTCCCTTTGCCAGCGTGGGGGTGCAATAGTTCCCTGGTGCATTCTCCAGGGCAATGTATTGACCACTCAGAGTTGGCTTGCCAACCAATCAGCACCCTTTTCTCATGCAGTATATATTGCTGCTCCCTTTCAAGTTTTGCATTCTTGCGTCTGTCCTGATGAGTACAAGAGGAAAAGCTTCAATAGCATGTCTTTTTCAGCAATAGTCAAGTTCTGTACTATCAAGTAACTTGCTTTAGTTTTTTGATGAGGTAACAGAGGGTTGATGAGCATAATACAGTTGATGTGTGTACATGGATTTCCAAAAGACATTTGATAATGTGCCACTTAACAGGCTTGTCAGTAATGTTGGAACCCAAGGAAGAAAAGGGACAGTAGCAGCAGAGATACAAAATTGGCTGAGTGACAGGAAACGGAGAGTAGTGGTGAACGTTTGTTCTTCTGACTGGAAGAGGGGATGAAGTGGAGTTCCCCAGGGGTCGGACCCTTGCTGTTCTTGATCTATATTAATGACCTTTCTTTCTTTTGGGCCTCCTTATCTCGAGAGACAATGGATACGCGCCTGGAGGTGGTCAGTGGTTTGTGAAGCAGCGCCTGGAGTGGCTATAAAGGCCAATTCTGGAGTGACAGGCTCTTCCACAGGTGCTGCAGAGAAATTTGTTTGTTGGGGCTGTTGCACAGTTGGCTCTCCCCTTGCGCCTCTGTCTTTTTTCCTGCCAACTACTAAGTCTCTTCGACTCGCCACAATTTAGCCCTGTCTTTATGGCTGCCCGCCAGCTCTGGCGAATGCTGGCAACTGACTCCCACGACTTGTGATCAATGTCACACGATTTCATGTCGCGTTTGCAGACGTCTTTATAACGGAGACATGGACGGCCGGTGGGTCTGATACCAGTGGCGAGCTCGCTGTACAATGTGTCTTTGGGGATCCTGCCATCTTCCATGCGGCTCACATGGCCAAGCCATCTCAAGCGCCGCTGACTCAGTAGTGTGTATAAGCTGGGGGTGTTGGCCGCTTCAAGGACTTCTGTGTTGGAGATATAGTCCTGCCACCTGATGCCAAGTATTCTCCGAAGGCAGCGAAGATGGAATGAATTGAGACGTCGCTCTTGGCTGGCATACGTTGTCCAGGCCTCGCTGCCGTAGAGCAAGGTACTGAGGACACAGGCCTGATACACTCGGACTTTTGTGTTCCGTGTCAGTGCGCCATTTTCCCACACTCTCTTGGCCAGTCTGGACATAGCAGTGGAAGCCTTACCCATGCCTAAACTTAGATATTCATGGCACAATTTCAAAATATGCGAATGACACAAAACTTGGAAGTATTGTGAACTGTGAGGATAGTGAAAAACATCAAGAGGACATAGACAGGCTGATGGAATTGTCGAACAATTGGCAGATCAAATTTAATCCAGACAAATGTGAAGTGATTCATTTTTGTAGGAAGAATGAGGAGAGGTAATATAAATTAAAGGGTACAATTCTAAAGGGAGTGCAGGAGCAGAGGCACCTGGGGGTATATGTGCACAAATTATTGAAGGTTGCAGGGCAGATTAAGAAAGTGGTTAACAAAGTGTATGGGATCCTGGGCTTTATAAATAGGGGCATAGAGACAAGAACAAGGATGTTATGATAAACCTGTATAAAACACTGGTTTGGCCTCAACTGGAGTATTGTGTTCAGTTCTGGGCACCCGCTTTAGGAAAGATGTTAAGGCATTAGAGAGGGTGCAGAAAAGATCCACGAGAATGGTTCCAGGGAGGAGAGACATCAGTTACGTGGATAGGTTGGAGAGGCTGGGGCTGTTCTCAGAGAAGAAAAGATTGAGGAGATTTGTTAGAGGTGTCCAAAATCATGAAGAGTCTGGACAGAATAGATAGGGAGAAACTGTTCCTTTTGGCAGAAGAATCCAGAACCAAAGAAGACTGATTTAAGGTGATTGGCAGAGGAAGCAACGGTGACATGAGGAAAAACTTTTTTGCACAGCGAGTGGCATCTGGAATGCACTATCTGAGTGTGGTGGAGGCAGAATCAATTCACGCCTTCAAAAGATAATTAGATAATTATCTGAAGAGAAAATATTTGCAGGACTACATGGAAAGTGCAAGGCAATAGGACGAGGTGAGTTGTTCTTGCAGAGAGCTGGCACAGATGCGATGGGCCGAATGGCCTCCTCCTGTGCTGTAACCATTCTATGATAATGTTCCAATGCAGCAGTGTCTAGAATACTGTGCATCAGGCACTGGCTGCATCTGCAGGACAAAAACTGATCTAATTCTGTGTATTTTCTTGGCTTAGCATACAACACATTGAAAACACATTAATAGAGCTCTTAAGGGCTGCTGTGCGAAATAATTAAGTAGTTAAAGGTAATTGGCTGCATTAGGGAGATAAAGCTTTGAATTTCTTTTGATTTCCTTTTTAACTTTACTACCTTTTAATTTTTGTAGATACTTATCAACCTTGTCAGAGGTTGCATTAGAAGCAAAAAAAGGAAAATGACAGTGCAAGTGTTGAGGCACAAAGCAGAATCTAGCCAAATGGTGAGGTTGCACAGACTCTGATCCCTGCTGGCCAGTGAAGTGGATGTGCTGCAACATGAGGTGAATGCAAGAAGGGCACAGTAGGGAACCCTCCTCACAAGATAGTAGGGGATCATGCATAGCAGAAGATGGTGGGCAGGCTGAAAGCCGTGTACATATCTGCGTAACCTAGGAACAGATGCAGGAGAAAATGGAGTACTATAAGTAACCTGGCAAAAGCTACCCAATGGTACGATATACCAGATTGATGGTGCAAGATTAGATATGACAAAATGTTGCTTTTTAACCTGTCTTATATGTATTGCTCACCTATGTCAATCTCACACACAACCTTTCATTATGTGTGATACATACCCATACTTCAGCAGGGCACATATAGAAGGGGAAAAGCATTGTTAAATCTTGCCCCGCTGACACTTCCCAAGGGCTTCACACATCAAACCATTACAACACAACTGTGATGCCTTATTGACTTGCAGAATGGGCTTCAGATTAAGCACATGACAGCCCAATGTTGATCTCTTATATTTCAGGATGTTCAATAGTGCAGACAATGCCCACTGTGTCATTTTATTCAGTGGGAAAGGAAATAAAAGCACTGACCATGTTGGCTGATGGATCAGACAGTTCTTTGATCTGTGAGCAGTACATTAACTGATATTGTAGTGCTAGCTGGCAATGACCTATAAGCAAAACATTGAGAGAAATACTGCGCCTTTGTTGCTTGATGCAGATAGCAAAGATCTGTAGCTGGCACCCTGCTGACAAACTGGAAACTAAGGCAGTTGTCCTTAGTCATTGACCGAAAGCTGCGCAATTCTTAATGTGGTCCGAGGCTTGTTGATCTCTGGCATTGTTCATTCATTTTGTAGCAGCGAATCCATGAAGTATTTGAGGCACGGTGGGAGCAAAAATAATTTGGGCCATTGAAATTAGTGTGAAATAAATGTCATAAAATTAAAATGTCTCCATCACCGTGTGGGTTGTAATCTGCCAGAGCAGATGACCCACCCATTGTCAAACCCATTGTGAAATGAAAGTCAGGCAAATTCAACAATGGGTGGACAATCCAGTCCGCCTGATTACTGCGCACTAGATGATGGTGTGAGTTTACCTTAAGTGTTGAATTCTTGTTAGAAGTGACTATATTTCATTTTGACAGTGCTGTCAGTTGTTATGTTACTGTAGGTTGTTATTGGATTGTATGGGAAGTGTTCTCTGGAGCCTTCCAGGGTTGTTTTCTTTTTCGGCCAGGGCTGTGCTTTTCCAGTCTGGACATGCTTTCCTGCAGTTCAGGCTCTGATGTCTTTCAATCTCATTTTTCCTCCATGCAGCATGGCCTCTCTCACATTCTAGTTGATTGGGTCCCAGTACCCATGCCATGGAGAGTTACGATCATAAGAACTTGTGTTGCCCAGAGTTTCCACTGATTTTCATCTTTCAAAGAGTTGAAGACACCTGAAAGGACTGATAAAACAGCAAATTTAGTGAAATCTTAAATTGACTAAATATAAACAATGAAACCCAGAAAGATGACCAAAATCATAGCCCCTTCAGGTTGCTAGTTATTTTGTGAAAGTAATGTAACTCTAGTATTCTTGTGAAAATACTCCATACAATCAAAACTAAATTGTATGTAAGATTAGAAAGATTTCCCTATTGCAACTTCAGATAGTGTTCTGTTTATAAGACATTATTATAATAATTAAAAATATTTTTCCACTATAGATAAAAGACTATGAAAAGCTAGACTCTGAAGAAGATCGTTTGTGTAGAAGTCGACAGATCTATGACAAATATATAATGAAAGAACTACTGTCCTGTTCACATGTGAGTTTGTTTTTCTTAAAAAAAAATGTACAAATTTATAAGCATTATATTTTTACTGTACACGAGGTTTTGAATTCTGCATTTGTATCACGTGTGTGATCTGTAATTCCTCATTTGTATTATGGGGTGTCAGTAACTGCATTTATACCAGACGTGGGGGGTAGACTTTTGGGCCCTGGTGAAGATCCCGCAATCCCGACACCGAGCCCCAACACAGACTCCCATGATCCTCTACGCTGGTCCAGGACTTGATCCCCAACCAATGCCCCTGTCCTGATCCCAACACTTACCTGCAATGTTAACAACAGCCCAAAGTTGGAATTCTCTCCACTGGCAGGGTCTTCACTCTTCACTGGGAACACTGAAGTGAGGCCCAAGACCCAATATCATGAGAGGCTCGAACTTGCCATTAAGGTGTGAACTACACCATCACTCTACCCACCTTGCCTCCCCGCTGTGCCACCCCCCCGCCCCCCCCACCACCACCTCCTTGAAATTTCTAGGATTGGATTTTCTATATAGAGACATTGAATACACAAAAGCATTAGTAAATCTGTATGAGATGTTGGCTAGTCTGCAGTTGAAGTACTGTTTACATTACATAAATTATAGAAAATTGGAGCCATAGTGAAGGTGTATAGTACATTTACTTGATGTTACTCAGAATGAGAGGCTATGATTATAATGTGAGACTTGACGAGCTAAGAATTTATCTTCTGAAGCAGAGTAGCTTACTGAGTATCTAATAGAAGCATTTAAAAATTTGAAAGGGGTTGAGGTGAAAGCTTATTTCCTTTGGGTAAGTAAATTGGTAACCACGGGACAGAGCATTAGTTGTTCTATTCCAGATAGCCAGACGGTGAAGGATAGGACTGTAGCCTAATCTTTACACACTTTTATAAGCTTTTATTTACAGAAATACATATTACAAACATGCACCTCCAAACCCAACAAGCAGTTTCAGTCCACTCCTATATATAGGAGCACAGGTGAATCGCCAGTTAATGCCCACCACCTGAATACAATTAA
The DNA here is from genome assembly GCF_036365525.1 of Heterodontus francisci. Classification (NCBI taxonomy): domain Eukaryota; kingdom Metazoa; phylum Chordata; class Chondrichthyes; order Heterodontiformes; family Heterodontidae; genus Heterodontus; species Heterodontus francisci. Next base: position 22,677,257 of record NC_090393.1, read on the forward strand.
ACACTTGTTAATATACAGTTAACATTGGTACTGAAAGCCTAGATGTTGGAAGGTTAATTTCATACAAAAGGTTTTTAGATGCATTAATATGAGTGAGATGCTAATGTAGATCCACTACTTGTTCTGTTGCAGCCTTTCTCCAAGCGAGCTGTGGATCATGTGCAAGCCTATTTGGCCAAGAAGCAGGTGCCACCCAGTCTCTTCCAGGTAGGTCCTGATTACAACAACAACTTATATAGCATCTTAAACATAATCAAACATCCCAAGGTGCTTCACAGGAACAATATAAAGCAAAATATGACACCAAGCCACATAAGGAGATATTGGGCCAGAAGACCAAAAGCTTGGTCAAAGAGGTAAGTTTTAAGGAGTGTCTTAAAGGAGGAAAATGAGGTAGAGAAAGGTAATTCCAGAGCTTAGGGCCTGGGCAACTGAAGGCATGGTCATTAGTGGTGGAGCGATTAAAATCGGGACTGCGTAAGAGGCCAGAATTAGATGAGTGCAGATATCTCAAGAGAGTTGTGGGGCTGGAGGAGATTACAGAGATAAGGAGGGGTGAGGCCATGGAGAGATTTGAAAACAAGGATGAGAAATTTAAGATCATGATGTTGCTTGACTGAGATCAAATGTAGGTCAGCGAACACAGGAGTGATAGGTGAGCAGGATTTGGTGTGAATTCGGGCATGATTAAAAAAGGTTCATATGGCACATCTGCCTAAATACAAAAGGCAACCTATGGGAGCCACTGAGCTTTAAAATACATTCAGTAGTTCCTATGCGAACCACCCTAACAACTTTTGATATTTTATTCTAACTACTGTAACGAATGTTGCATATCTCATCCTTAAGACAAGATTTAATGGCATGCTGATCTAGGGTGTAGCTTTTAGACTAGGTGACCCTAACATTGGGACTTAAAATGCAATATTTGGTGTTAGGCACTAGTTATGGGTTGCTGAGGCCGATTCAACACCCAGTGCCCAGTGCAACGTGAAACCATTACAGTAATGAGAACTTGCATAGATTGGATGATCTAGGCTCATTAAGGACCCAGTTGGGCTGGGTTAGGGTTAACATGGTCAGAATGTCTGAGTAGCACTTAAGATTCCTAGATCTCATATAAATACGTTCTGTAAGGAAGTTCTTCCTTTATGTTGGGCCTTAGCTTTTAAAATGACCTGATTCATTTGGACTTGCTACAGGTACTTTATATCTAGTTTTCCATACTGCCCAGCTGTTTTGAACTGAGACATACTTCCTGCCACCTTTTACTGCTGCAATCCATCTGGAATTTCCTTTTTTTCCCCAGGGATATTTCAATATGTGCTGCCGATCTTGGTATTCAGTGAGCTTCTCTATTGATATACAGATTTTGGAGGAGCAGGATGTCAGACATTCAATTACAATCCATTCTTAGACTGACATCTGTGTGTACAGGCCAGAATAAAAGAAGTGATGCTTCCGATGCATAGAGCTTTGGTCGCATCCCATCTGAATTACTGTGTTCAGCTTTGGGTGCTGCGCCTCAGGAAAGATAATTGCTCTTGGAGTAGTACAGTGTCGATTCACCAGAATTATACCAGAGCTTAAACGATTAAATTATGAAGACAGGTTGCATAAACTTGACTTGTGTTCCCTTGAGTTTAGATGGTTAAGGGGTGAACTAATGGAGGTATTTAAAATGATAAAGGGATTTTATATGTTGCATGCAGAGAAATTAGTTCCTCTCGTTGGGAGTCCAGAACAAGAAGGCATAACCTTAAAATCCGAGCCATTTAAGAGTGACATCAGCAAGCAGTTTTTCCACACAAAGGGTTTGGAAATCTGGAATTCTCTCCCCCAAAGGCTGGAGAATCTGGGTCAGTTGAAATTTTTAAGACTGAGGTCAGTAGATTTTTGTTAGGTAAGCATACCAAGGGATCTGGAGCAAATGGAGTCAAATGGATTTTGATGTACTTATCAGTTATGATCGAATAGAATAATAGGTTCAAGGGGCTGATTGGCCTACTCTTGTTCCTACATTTCCTTGGTGGGACTTGTGTTCTAGAAATATCTGGCAGGGTTAGTGTTCTGTTCATTGGGCAAGTGAAGGACCGCCTCTCTCAATGGCAGCAGGACCTGGAATTTTGAGGCCTTCTATCCCTCCCCCAGTTTTTTATCCTTGACAAGCTGATAAACGAAGAGCCAATACTTTGCTAACAAATATCATGGGTCAAATCAAGCTAAATTATATTTTCAATCATATTTAGCCATCAGATACACATTTGTTGGGCCTACTCCTATTCCTAAAAATTCTTCCATTTTTAAAATGCAAGCATTCTTATAATGCTACAGCAATCCTGTGGATGGCAATGATCTCCTGTACAAATGGGCTACAACTCTTGTTTAGTTTGTAATTATATCAGTGCTTCCTCACCCCCAATTTTTGTATGCCTTGTTATCTTCCTTTCTTTCTTCTCCTATGTCATACAACATTCACTATCCAAAAGGCTTAGAAGGTGAGATCAGTTCCTGGAAAATTTCCAGTGCAGGAGAGCAGCTATGAGTAAACCTTTCCCCCAGATTGCCACTTTTCCTCTCTATAGTGCAGTGTGTGACATTCAGCCAGCACTGCTCCTTCCTTCCCACCCATATCTCCACACCCCACTGCTGGAGAAATTTCCAGTCCAAAGTCACATCCCTCTAATGTGTTTTACTCTGTTTTAAAGCATTATGCACCAATTTTTGCTTTTAAATGCTGTGTAATGCACACCAACTATATTAAAGTTTGTTACTAAGCTAAAGGAACAGAGCTGGAGTACACAAACTTCTTTTGTAAAGTGTAAGTGTACGGTGGTGTGGTTCATTATGAAGCTTTCACAGATGCACAGCCACCTGCTACCACATGGGTACAGCATGTGGACATTCCAGCTCCAGCAACCTGTTCATTATCAATTTTTAATTGTCATTTCTTTCTACCAGCCATACATAGAAGAGATCTGTGACAGCCTACGGGGAAAAATATTTCAGAAATTTATAGAGAGGTATGTTCAGTGCAAGTGTACTGGTCTATACAGAGCTAGCTGCTGGGTGTATGGTGTTTATAGACGCTATCTGCTGTGCAACTGCTGTTTAGGGAGAGTTATGTGCTGTGCAAATATTGTTTACACGAAGATATGTGCTGTCTGAATGCTGTTTATGGAGTGTTGTGCACTGTGGAAATGTCATTGATAAAATGCTACATGCTACGTGAATGTTGTTTCTGGAAAAGTGCACAGTGTATGAATGCTGTTTATGAAAAGTTATACCCTATGCAAATGCTTTTATAAAAGGGTATGTGCTGTGGAAGTGCTTCTTATAACAGGGTATGTGCTGTATGATGCTGTTTATAACAGGGTATGTGCAGTGCAAATGCTGTTTGCAACAGGGTACGTGCTGTGCCAGTGCTGTTTATAAGGGGGTATGCATTGTGTGAATACTGTTCAGAACATGGTACATGCTGTACCAGTGCTGTTTCTATCAGGGTATATGTTGTGTGACTGCTGGTTATAACAGGGTAGGTACTGTGTCAGTGCTATTCATGTCAGGATACGTGCTGTGCAAATGCCATCTGTAATGGGTACATGCTGTACCAATGCTGTTTATGTCAGGGTGTGTGCTATGTGACTGCTGGTTATAACAGGATAGGTGTTTTATGAGTGTTGCTTATGGAGAGGTATGCACGTATGATTGCAGCTGATAGAAGCTGTGGAAATTTGTGAGGGTGAGGATAGGATTTGGTTTGTTTGCAATCGTCTACTGTCAGTTATTGTCCACAGGTCCACATGAAGAAAGTAGCAGAGTATGATGCTGTCCAAGTAGTCCAGTTTGAGTCATCTACTTCAGGAAAGAAAGGATAGTGATAGAAAATTGCTGAGAAATTATGCAAAATACATACAAATCTGATGGTAACAGATTCAAGGCAATTTCTCAGCCCCCTAGTTCCAATGTTTGACTGCTTGAGCAACATTATCTAATGCTTGAATGATTTTGTGAGTGAAAACTCTTGCCATGATATACAAGACCAACAAAGGCAATATATTTGATTTCTGCTCTGTGGTCGGTGACCTGATATCAGTTGGGGTAGGCGTTGTGTTGCAGTCGGCTTCAACACCACTAAGCTAGTAAAAAACTATCGGAGTTCCTGCTCCTGATTGCTATTGGGTAACCCTACTGGACATTACATGTGTTGGCATTAGAGGAGAAAAGTATTGGACTTGGCTAGGATGCTCTCCATGGATGACACCTGTTGCTACTCACTGTCTAGGTCATGTATGAAGAATGTTATTTTTGGCATGTTACCAGAGAGGGGGTTTGATGCCCATGGTATTGTTCTGTAGCAAATGTCAGTGTCTGTAAGAGAGAAGAGAATTGCAAATACCTGCCATGACCTTCTTTGATCTGAGATATAATGTCCTTGATGGATTTATTGCCTCCATATCTCAAGTTCAGCAGCAGTTTCTGCTGCGCTCCAGGGATTTCTCACCGATTCTCACCTTCGATTTCTTTCAGTGACAGGTTCACTAGGTTCTGCCAGTGGAAGAATGTAGAACTCAATATCCATGTAAGTACACTGTTTACTGCTTGAACCAATTGCAGTATTGTTACAATATGGTGCATAAGTTGTTTTTACATAGGGTTCATGACCTGCAACTCTGAGGGTTTGACTTGTGAGTTAGTGCTGGTGTTATTTTGCTGTCCAGTATAAAAGTCATGGATGTATATACTTATGTTATGTACAGTTTTGTGCTGTCCATCCTTCAGATAAGATGCTAAACCGAGGCTTCATCTACTTGTTCAGTTGAATATTAAAGACCTCCTGGCACCAAGAGAAGAGGAGCAGAGAGTCCTGACCAACATTCCTCCTGAATCAACACTGTCAAGAACAGATTAATAGGTCATTTATCTCATTTCTGTTTGCAGGATCATACTGTGCACAAAATGGCTGATGTGTTTGCCGACATAGCATTAGTGACTACGCATCAAAGTAATTCATTGTATGCAAGATGATTTAGGACATTCAAGTGACATGATAAAAGTGCTATAAAATGCAAATAATCTTTTCTTTAGTGCTACTATTTAATTGTATGCTATTTCTATTGATTATTTTTGAGTATTGTCTTCAGAGAACAGTAGCAAGCTGAATTTGAACTTATTAGTTATAAGCTCCTTCAAGACACAACATCCTGTTGCTTATATGATGTGCCAGATTCATCAGGTTCTTGGAATTCCTGGGTTTGTCTAAAATTTAGCTTGAGTCCTAATCCTATGTCCCATTTATTTTCTTATGCAAGTACTGATAGCTGTGTTTTTACTGCCTGTGAAGATATTGATTTCTTATATCAACAAGGTGGCTGTGTGCCATAGCATGGTAGAGTACAAGTTCTTTACTCCCCTGGTCTCAGGATCAATTGGCTGGTCAATCATTAACAGTACTGTATATCTGCCTAGCTCGGGTATCATATTACTGAGTTTGCCACAGAGAGTTCACTTCGCAGCAGTCTTCCATCATTTGTTATAATACCTTGGAGCCAATTCTTCTTACCATCCCAACCCACCCCAAGGAGGCATTATTAGATCATTAGATAGCTGACAAGTGTGGGTTTCAACTCCCTGATGGATATTGTGGAGTTCACATCTTCTAAGTGGATCAGTTTATTGAAACTTTCAATCTACACGGCACACCCCACTGACTTTTCCAGCCTCCATGTGAATTGGCCCTTACTGCAGCCCATTTAGCTGAATGCCAATTATAGTGCTCATTCTAAACTCAAAGGGACCATTACAGCTTTTTGTTTTAAGATTACTGGACTTGTATGTCATTGTTTATCCCAAAGGGACCCTTTAAACCACAAATTAAGACAACTTTATCCAACTGAAAAATAATTTAGTATAATTTCTGTGTAATTGCACAGCCTTGCAGATAAATGAAATCCACTGATCCTGTTTCATCTCCCTAATGATCCTCTTATCCTGACAAAACGTTGAATCGTAATCTACTTTCACAGTAGCTGTTGAATGCTGTGAAGAGGTTTCAAGTTTACTTAGAGGCTTTTTGCATTCATCGAAGAGCTCCATTCCTTTCACAATACCCATAGCAGGAACCTATTTAGTGGATGAGTGCCCAACAGATTCTGCCTTCAGCTTGTTTATTATTTTTTTGATGTAGAGGTAGGACAGCCAGTGGCCACATGATTTGCCATCAAGTTCAAAGTATTGGCAGTCACACAAACGTGGTCCAAGCTTTATGGTTAGCCTTTGTGGTCTAATGGTTCAAGAAGAAGGCTCGCCACCATCTGCTACACCCAAGTTAGCTTGATTTGAGCAATAAATGCCAGCCTTGAGAATGGATTAGAAAAAAATTCTTCTTGTTGGTGAGCACCTTAGCATTGTCACTTGTCCCAAAGACAGTCCAGCTCGACGGCAATCCTTTGATGACAGCCAAGAACTCTTGATGAAGAAAGTAATCAGCCAATGGTTAGCCATTTCCTGAAACATTGGAGAATAAAGAATGTGCCAAGTTTTTCACAATTATGTAGTTCAATTGTTTTGTCACTTTGAGGTCTATTCTGATTACACATAATTGGTGAATTTTAGAAATGAAGTAGGGAGGACCACTTATAAAGGAATATGCACTGCCTGACATTTTCAGTCACTTATATGAAGCAATGAGCCACCAGGCAACAATTCTAGAAGATCATTAGAAATGTACCTATAGTGTTGTAGATTCTTGATGCTCAGCAAATGCAGATTCTGAGAAAGTGTGCATGGATCTCACAAACAAGGCATTATTCAAGGATAGTCAACCACATCTTAGCTTCAACTGTGAGTTGGTCCTGCTCAGTTTTCCTTTGAGAGAAATGCATAAACTTCCATGATGGAATGATCACTGAAGCACATCAAGGATGGTGACTTATAAAGTGACTAATGGTCTTATGAGCATATAAGTTTCCATCCTCTCTCTAACCCAGATCCCAAACCAAACTTTTTGAGGGACATTCAAATGAGTACCAAAGTAAAAACAAAATGGAATTTGCTTCAAGATCCCCATCGAGATGCTCCTGAAGGGCACATAGTTGTTACCTTGCCTTGCCCCACTTGGAACCATATGCTTACCCAGGAGGAGCCTAGCATTACTATCTCACCCAGTCTTCCACTGAGAGATTGCCTTCTCTGGAAAAAGGTTTTGCAACTTATCTGTTCTGCAGAAACAGGATTTCAGGTCCACTCATTTGGAAATATTCTGTTGCTTCAGTTATTGGGTTCTTCAACAGGCCATTTCTAGCCCAGTAAATTAGTCCATTTCTAGCCCTGTAATTAGTCCATTTTTCCCAGGATGAGATGTACCTTTGCTAAGAGGGACTGCCTCTATTAGTTTACCCCCAGAATAGGGATCTGACCATTTTAGTGGGCACTTCACAATAAGGTCAAGACGCTCATAGCTCAATTATTGATACACTGCAGATGTAATTGCACAGTAGAATTAGACTGTCCAAAGGGTGTCAGGGAATAGGAGCCCAATGCCTGAGACTGAGTTACCCAAAGACACCCCTGAGTTGAAGTGAGCACCCAAGTCATATCTGGACCATGTCTTCGGTGTACTATGCGCCCTCTCCACGCACAGGTACTATGAACTTCAATGGCAGGTGTTATGAAATAAATAATTGCAGTTATTATTGTGTCTTTAAGAAATGTTGAAAGCAGTTTGCATATAAATAAATTACTTTGTTAAGCAGGGAAACAAAGCAGCCATTTGTGCACAGCAAGATCCCATAAACATTAATGAGATGAATGAGCAGTTAATGTTTTGGGATATTGGTTGATGGAAGAATATTACCCAGGTCACAAACAGAACTTGCTGCTCATCTTTGAAAAGTACCATAGAATCTTTCATGTCCACTCGAAACTCCATAGTAGGCAGATCATATCTCATCCGAAGGACTGCAACCTCTGACAATGCAGCACTTCCTCAGTACCACACTAAAGTGTCAGCTTATATTGCGTGTCCAATCCGTAGAGCTTGAAACCACATCCCTTTGATACAAGAGGCATGAGTTCTGTTAACATCCCTCTGACACTTAAGTAAATGCTATGCAGTTGCACTTGTAAACATCCATGCTCCACAGCACATGAATATCTTGGGTTGTGTCACTGAATCACTCTATTATCCCATTGCTGTCACTATAATTCTCTAACATCCCATATTCTTCAACATACTTTTCTAAATATAAATACAAGTTTATTTTTATATACTGCAGTTTCTGATGTCACATGTGGTTTATGAATCTCCCATTATTAATTACATAAAGAATTCTTTCTAACAGTCATCAGTATTATACTTCAACAGAACACGCATTGCTTATGACTCTGTCACTAAAAAAGAAACAGTATAAAAGATTCACTATAACGTACCTCACAGTTACTCTCTGATATATGTAGCTTATGCTTCCGTCATACAGATAAACCGTATCGCATCTTTTCTATGATATACTTCATGTCACAGTACACAAAAACACACAGGTTTTGCAGATAGTTATAACCTAAATAGTACAATCACAAAGCTGCACAAGCATTAACTCTTCCTTTAAGTAATTGCAACAGCAAACAGTTGTATAGGTAGGGACTGATTTCTCCCAGTTGAAACCAGGTGGTAGTGGAGTTAAAATGTTAGTGATGGACTGACACACCTTACTTCCTGTCCGCTGCCTTACTCACACCTATGTTTTCATTGGCAGCTGAGGTGCCTGCCTGAATCATGAAATTGTGTAAATCAGGGTTCAACAATGTATATAGGACTCTGATGGCATTTTAACAAACTGTTGGGAGGTGTATTCATCATGGTCACTCTGCTCATAGAATCTGGTACAACAGCAGACTAGGCCTCTCCATTCAAGTGTTAAAAATTATTCTTATGAAGCTAGAAGAAGTGAGTGCTCTTCCTCATTCCTGATAATTAAAATGGGTTGCTGCTGTGCTTACACCCCATCCCCAGCCCGCAGTCCTCACCCCCACCCCCCCGTCCAATTCCAGACCTATTCATTCCTGGCTAGGTCAGCCTGCAGGTCGCTGGATATTGTGCAAGCCCAATGCTGGCAAGCTGATTTGGGGTGCCTATTCTGGGTGTGCAGCTCTCTGCAATGTGGTCCTTGAAGTCAGCCAAATTGCCTATCACAGCTCTTGGCCAGTATCCCAGAAATTCATATCCACCCTATCTTGTGATCCAGGTGAATATAACTCCAAGGGGAAGGTAGAATAATAAATACTAATGTAACAAAATTGCAGCAAGGAAAGATTGGATTTTTTTTGCATTACAAGTTGTAACTACTTATGCCTATCTCAACCCATGGGAGGGAGTCACATTAAATATACACACCTAATCCACACCCTATTTGAGGCAACATACGCCCAGATTTCTGGTTTTGAAGTAAATCTGATCCCACTGATCGCAGCTAAAGAATAATATTTGCATTTATTGAAACATGCAGGAAGTGGGAGCTGTATTCAAGTGATGTTGAAATTGGATAGTCGTCAGAGCTTGCTCTTACTGCTGAGGTATCAGCAAGAATCGCAAATTGTTCCAAATAAGCCATTAATTTGTTGCCATTCACATTGCTTTACATATAGGGAACTGACATTTCATATGCTGATATAAAACATTTATTGAATAATTGAAGGTTTATGTGTTTCACATTATCACTGCATGTCCTGTGCCCCTTCCTGTAATAACAGCCTCTGTTCTACATTTGATGCTGCAATAGTAATCTCTGTCCAAAGACACTTCTTGAAGTAATACTCTCTGCACCGTACAGGAAGTAATACTTCCATTTTTGCATTAGCTCCTGCAGTAACAACTGTCTTAGATAACATCTTGCAGTAATACCCTCTCTGAGAGAATAAGTGCAAGTTCACTTAAAATAAAGTGTATAAATTTGCGTAAAACATTGAAAACACAACATGTTTGCGGCACATTTTCTCAACATGATTTTTGTGGAGATTGCACCTATTGAATGGCATACCAGTGTGTTTATGCCAGACAGTGCTCTGGAGTAATGATATTTCATTTCCTTTACAGCTAACTATGAATGACTTCAGTGTACATCGAATAATCGGAAGGGGAGGATTTGGAGAGGTGTATGGATGCAGGAAAGCTGATACTGGAAAAATGTAATTTTATTCCTACTTTCACTATTTAGTTCCCCAAAAGCTTCACTTTTAATTCAGTACAGTAGCATACAAGATAGCACCCAAATTGTAGTGTGTTACATGGAGGATAATAAGTGGACTGTAGTGTGTGACTAGATAACATCCAGGCTGCAGTTACTACATACAGATTAACACATTGGCAGACATGCAGTAAATACAGGATAATACACAGGCCAAAGTGTGTTACATACAAAATAGTATAGGAACCAGAATACATTACATTCGGCATAGCACAAAGGCCAGAGTGTCACCTATAGAATAATACACAAGTTAGAACATAGTGCGAAGCTGTCAATTCCTCACTACCCCAGCCCACCCCATGGCTGAATATTTTCTATTTGACAACTCAGCCAAGATTGAAAACCAACAGACTTGGCTATGTATGAGCAATAACATGTTTTCTGGTGGCACAGTGTGCTGGTATGCCCAACATTTCCTGAGTGTCACCCTTTACATTACAGATTCTGAGTGTACAGTGAGTTTCATTTACATTCACTCTACCTGAATTGCTTTAAAGGAAAAATAATTCTTCAAGTTTGAAAGGACAACAGTGGTGTTTAACTTGAACCCCAATTTTGACTTCTCCTTGGAAATTAAATATCAACCATTTTTGCAATGGAAATGCTACAAAATAAGTTGGTTGCATATCACTATTACTTCTGCATTTAGAAGGAGTTATGGACACTTCTAATGGCTGTGACAAAAAAATTATAGTGAAATTCATCTGAGCGAGAATTTTATGTAGACAGGATAGGAAGCTGATGCTAACATTAAGAAACCAATTCTATCAAATGATAACATCCTATACCACCAAATGGAAGTTTAATTAAACACTTCGAACAGGTTACAGGCTTGTAATTTGTATCCAGGTATCTATCTAAGGAAAAATGGAATCCAGCACTCCTAAATATATTGCCACATTTTGCCAAATTGTAGATTGTTTATTCAGGACAAAAAGGGTATCTGTTTGTGCCCTACTCAATAGCTTCTCTCAGGTTGACCAATAAAATTTTGCATGAGACCTCCATGTCTCTTCTTATGGTGACACACTTGTTTCCTCACTAGCTTCTTGATCGCAATCACTGAAATGTCCAAATGAAGAGTGTGGTTGTGGGAGGTTAACTTGGAGAGAGGGAAGACAAGAAAAAACTTAAAAATAATTATAGACAAAAGAGCATTCCTCCTTTTTGATATCCACTGATTTAAAATAAGGGTGCTCTTGGGAATGTTTATAGCATGGATCATCCTATGTTTTCAGTTTGGGAAGTCACATGGTGGTTAGAAACCCGGATCATCTCGTCTTTCTGGCTGAGGAAGGGAATTTACCAGTGAGGAGTCCAGGCTATCTGTCCTCCCAGCTGCAGAAGGTCACATAGGCACATTTTGGTTGAAGTACAGACTGGTTTCTAAATCTTCTATCTCTCTCCTGAAAATCATGAGTTCAGTTCTATTTGCCTAATTATGGGACAAAAGAATCACAAAAGTATGCAATCAAGGTCCATGATTTTCCAAACTGTAATATTTTTACCCTTATTCTTCCTGACAAGAACTGCGTTTGAAAATAAGTCAACTCTGGTGCAGTTAGATGATTTTCCCTGACACAGCAAGAGTTTGAATAGTAGCCTGGCATTCAATTAAAGATGGATAAATCAGTAAGAGTACACCAGCTATATAAGAAAAATTGAAAACAGCTTGCTATATAGCTTTTAAAAAAATGTTAGATTATACAATTTCATAATGTATGGCAAGGTGTCTTTTTCATAATGCATGAGCAGAATGTAGATGTGTATTTTTTTTTTCTAATGCCCTTATGCCCCTTGGCCATGTGAGCCGCATGGAAGATGGCAGGATCCCCAAAGACACATTGTACAGCGAGCTCGCCACTGGTATCAGACCCACCGGCCGTCCATGTCTCCGTTATAAAGACATCTGCAAACGTGACATGAAATCGTGTGACATTGATCACAAGTCGTGGGAGTCAGTTGCCAGCATTCGCCAGAGCTGGCGGGCAGCCATAAAGACAGGGCTAAATTGTGGCGAGTCGAAGAGACTTAGTAGTTGGCAGGAAAAAAGACAGAGGCGCAAGGGGAGAGCCAACTGTGCAACAGCCCCAACAAACAAATTTCTCTGCAGCACCTGTGGAAGAGCCTGTCACTCCAGAATTGGCCTTTATAGCCACTCCAGGCGCTGCTTCACAAACCACTGACCACCTCCAGGCGCGTATCCATTGTCTCTCGAGATAAGGAGGCCCAAAAGAATGCCCTTATAAAGGTCACAAACACAAGTAAAGATGAGGGAGGCCTTTTAGCCAATCTAATTGATATTTATATAAAATCCACTCCTGAACAGCATCCAGCTTCTTTAATGATTCCACAGTTTACACCTCCACCAGCCTATCCAGAATACCATTCCAGGTTTTAATCACACTTTATGTGAAAAATGCTTCTTAACAGCAATTGTAAACTCGCCCGTTAGCATTTTTATCTATATTTCTTGTCTTGCAGTTGTGGTTGAATTTGAAAGTGCTCATGATTGACTTCTTCTGTTTCAGTTAGTACCTTAATAAACATCTATATATGGTTGCCTCTCATATACATCCTGCCAAAGCTTTTAGACCTTCATAAGTTGTTCCTCTGACATTAGGGATAAGTCTGATTACGCTTCTGTACATTGTATTCATATCTTCAGTGTTTCCCTTATGCCTTGGTGATGGAAACTGAATGTATTATTCAAAGTGGAGCCTGACCAAAGCATTATTAAGCTTCAGCATGACCGTGTTGGACTTGCACTGTACTGACAAAGCTCAACAGTCTGCACTGGAGGGTTTACTCAGTTCCAATCTTCCATGTCTGTATATGTCATTTTAAAGCCAACACAATCCCAAAGAGACCTCATTTCCTTCTTTGCCGCCCCACCCCAAGGAGAAAGGAACACCATTCTAATAATGTATTATTTTATTCCAGGAGGGTCATATTTGGCTTATAACAAAGTAATTTGCCTTTCTGTTGGATGTTCTAGTTTAGGTATGAATTGAGAAAGAATTGACTGATCAAGTTTCTCACCTCCTTTGCTTTCACTCTGTACCTAATCTGAGTCATAGATCCATTTCATACCTGTGCATTTTTTTCTTGATAAATCATGCTTTTCTGTAGCATGACAGATTGTGTAATTATCCTCTTTTGCTTGTGATTTTCAGGTATGCCATGAAGTGTTTAGATAAAAAGCGAATCAAGATGAAACAGGGAGAAACGTTAGCCCTCAATGAACGAATCATGTTGTCACTAGTCAGCACTGGGGTGAGTTCAGATGAAATTTATTTTTATATGCATGTTGTTTGTTTAAGATGGTGCCTTTTTTGAATTTGGCACTGGTGAAAATATTAAGCTGATTGATGTTAACTATTGCATTTTATTTTAGCCAAATATCAGTGTCACCCACCCAGCAACTTTGGGATTATTCAGACCTTGTTAACTGGGTGCCACCATGAACTAAAACGCTGTCCTGCATTTGGCTCCAGTGGCAAATGATTAAGTTCTTCCTATCTCTCCTGATAATACATCATTTAGAATGCTTTCCTTCCTCCTCTTGAATCTGGCTTTGAATCCACTGCAGGTTCCAATCTCTGATAACCTATAAATGCCCTTTATGAAACTGGCAGTGTGTACTCAACTCCATATACTATGCAGCCATGTCCTCAATAAAAAAGTATGCCCCTCATGCTTCAAAACTGAATACCAGTAAGCTCAGTCTCACATTTCCCCAGTGCTGTCATTCCTCACTATTCTCAATACAAACAATTCACCCTGAACATTTTTTTAAAAATGAGAACCTGTATAGTTTTCTTTAGGATATGAAACTGGTAAATGTCTAATGATGCAATGTGCTGGTAAACAAAAGCACTCTATCATGGAGCACAGATTCTCTTGGATTCTGATCCAATCGGCTGACCCAGTAGAGGTTTTCAAGATGACAGGTTTTGATAGAGCAAATGGGTGAATCCCCCTCCACACTGATGGCCCTATCACCATTGGGCCTTTTTTTCCAAAATGTTCTGCAGCCATCCAAGAGTGCCTCTCTTCCTCACCTACCTGCCTCAGCAGTGCCCACCTCTCCTGGTTGGGCTGCTGGCTGCCCAATGCTGCAGGCCCACTCATTGGGCCTCCATTGTTGTGGTCCTGCCTGCCATCCTTAATCCTGTAAGAACACAACACCATGCATATGGCAGACACCAGCAGGGTCAGGACTCAGAAATGATCCATAAATTTATGCACTGTACAGGTTAGTCATTGCTGTGTCGTGTTTAAAAAATATGTATTTTCAGCAATTTTCCTGTATAAGTTACTAAATTAGGGGCGGCACAATAACGCAGTGGTTAGCACCGCAGCCTCACAGCTCCAGCAACCCGGGTTCAATTCTGGGTACTGCCTGTGTGGAGTTTGCAAGTTCTCCCTGTGACCGCGTGGGTTTCCTCCGGGTGCTCCGGTTTCCTCCCACATGCCAAAGACATGCAGGCTGATAGGTAAATTGGTCATTAGCAATTGTCCCTAGTATAGGTAGGTGGTAGGGAAAAATAGGGACAGGTGGGGATGGGGTAGGAATATGGAATTAGTGTAGGATTAGTATAAATGGGTGGTTGATGGTCGGCACGGCCTCGGTGGGCCGAAGGGCCTGTTTCAGTGCTGTATCTCCAAACTAAACTAAACTAAATTAAATGACCTTGAGAAAATGAGCAACAAGTCAGAGTTGTAATATTGCAGTGAATAGGAACTGCAACAGTCTATTTTTTCAAATTAATACTTGTCTTAATGTCGCTGTTGGACAATGAGAACATAAAGCAGATGGCAGGCAGCTAAAGAGCTCTGCTGTCGTAATTCCTGTCTGGAAAAGCACGTTTGTAAATTGTCAGGTCTGAAAGAATAAAGTGATTTCCTGTTAGCACAATGATAAAGGTATCACATCATGCTTTGCCAGTATTTCATGTAGCAAATTGTACGCTTGTGCTAACTCTTGCAAGGTTATGGTTCCACGTGGTATGGGA
Organism: Heterodontus francisci; assembly: GCF_036365525.1. Lineage (NCBI taxonomy): Eukaryota > Metazoa > Chordata > Chondrichthyes > Heterodontiformes > Heterodontidae > Heterodontus > Heterodontus francisci. The sequence continues at coordinate 22,692,516 of NC_090393.1, forward strand.
GCATTTCACCACTTCAGACAAATACTTTTCATTCCTGAGCCTGAACAGTGTTTGTCAGCAGGGCTGTTCTGAGCTGACTACCACACATGCACTTCCCTGTAAAGGATCATCAGAAGTCCTGGCTGATTCTTCCTCCTATCTCTAGCTCAAGGAAATTGTTGCTAATTGTAGCACCTCCATTAACACCCTTTGTTGAGATCAGCTAACTTGGCAAAGACCAAGGATCAGACCTATGGGCTGCCTGGTCTGTGTGCCTCAGTAACACAGAAACATAGAATATTTACGGCATAGAAGGAGGCCATTTAGCCCATCGCCAAAAAGAGCCATCCAACCTAACCCCACTTTCCAGCTTTTGGTCCACAGCCCTGTAATGGCACTACATGTGCTTATCCAAGTATATTTTTAAATGCGATAAGGACTTGTTCTTCTACCATCCTGTCAGTGAGTTCCAGACATCCTACAACCTTCTGATGAGAAGAATGCTCCTTAACTTCCCTCTAATCCTTCTACCAATTACTTCAGATCTATGCCCTTGGTTATTGACCTTTCTGGTAAGGGAAATAGGTGCTTTCTATCCACTCTATCTAGGGCCTTCATAATTTTATACACCTCAATTAAATCTCCCCTCAGTCTCCTTTTTTCCAATGAAAACAAGCTCGGCCTTTCCGTTCTTTCTTGATAGCTAAAATTCTCCATTCCTGGCAACATTCTCGTAAATCTCCACAGTACCCTCTCTAGAGTGATTACGTCCTTCCTGTAATGCAGTAACCAGAACTGGTTGCAATACTCTTAGCATGGTCTTACTAGTGTTTCATACAGTTCTAGCATAACCTCCCTGCTCTTATACTTTATGCCTCGTGTATTTAATTAGTTTATAAGTTATGACTGAATTTTTCCTCTGACTCACGCTACTTAGTTATTAATTTGGGTGTATTTAAATTGCTGGTATTTTCTCATCTTTTTTTCTTCTTTTATCTTCTGGAGCCTCACGAGTTTGGTGCAGAGAGAGTGGTCAGGCAACCTGCTCCAAAGAACCCATTTGTACTGTAATGAGCTAGCTACTTGGAAGCATGTGGCATTGGCCTGGGATTTTCTTTTAATTCATTCTCGGGATGTGGGCATTGCTGGCAAAGATGGCATTTATTGCCCATCCTTTGTTGCCCTAAGAAGGTTGTGGCAGGCCTCCTTCTTTAAGTGCTTGCAGTTTGATACAACTGATTTTCTTGTTAGGCCATTTCAAAGGGCAGAAGGGGACAATGCACGAATTCATTACAACACCTGAACTCCTTATGAACCTTGACTGTTTATTTAGTGATAGAGCTTGACTCCTTCAAAATAACCCAGATAAATATCTGTTTAGTAAGAAATTAAAGGGTGCAGAGTTAAGCATAAAAACAAATAATTAAATGTTCCATAGGACCGGATCATTCTCATAGGGAAGAGCTTACAATTGTGCTTTGAGTGAAATAATAGAGTTGTAATGAAATACAGATGTTGTCGAGTTCAACACAGGTTTTGGGATAGGGGAACATTTATGCAGAGTTTTCCCTCTGGAGATTAAATGTTTAAGATACGGTCTATAATAGGGTAAGTGTACTTATTTGTGGAGTGAGCTTGGATAGGTTAAGTGGCTTTTTAGTTGTTATGTGCTTTCTTATGTACATTGCCCAAGAATGCACTCTGAAAACAGAGTGCAGATTGCAAGCAGAGTGTGGAGATACGATTTTGGTGAGTGGGAAGTTCTGTGAAGGGGGGAGGAAGTACTCTTTCACCTTCCAGTATTTGATTCTTCAGTGCAGCGGAAGGAGCTGGTTGGTGACTAACTGGTAAGCTATTCTGCTCGTTGTTATAATCAGTCTGTAAAGTTAAGGTATGGCAGGGTAGCTCAGCCGAGTGGAATGTACAGCCTGTGGCATGTGGGAAGTCATGGATGCACTATGTGTTCCAGACAAACACCTCTGCAGGAAGTGTCACCAGCTGCACAAGCTTGAGTTCCAGGTTTCAGAGATGGCTGAAGTCACTATAGTGCATACATGAGGCAGAGAACTACTTAGATAGCACGTTAGGGAGGTGGTCACACCGCAGGTTAGGAACGTGCAGGCAGACGGAATGGGTGACCGCCAGGCAGTATAAGAGAAACAAGCAAGTAGTGCAGGAGTCCCCCGAGATGATCTCACTCGCTAATAAGTCACTCGCTAGTGCAGTCAGACCCAAGTTTGTGGCACCACAGGTGGCTCAGCTGCATAGGAGGGAAGGAAGAAGAGTGGAAGAGCAGTATTGATGGAGGATTCATTAGTTAGGAGAACAGACAGGCATTTCTGTGGCCGTAGACGTGACTCCAGAATGGTATGTTGCCTCCCTGATGCCAGGGTCAAGGATGTCACAGAGTGGCTACAGGACATTCTTCTGTGGGACGGTGAACAACCACATTGGTCCGCATTGGCACCAACGACATAGGTAGGAAAGAGGATGAGGTCCTGAAAGCAGATTTTAGGGAACTAGGAAGGAGATTAAAAAGCAGGACCTTGAGCAGTAATCTCAGAATTACTCCCAGTCCCATGTGCAAATGAGCAGAGGAATAGGAGGACTGATCAATTGAACATGTGGCTGGAGAACTGGTGCAGGAGGGAGGGCATCAGATTCCTGAGGCATTGGGACTGGTTCAGGGGCAGGTGGGACTTGTACAAGATGGACAGGTTGCATCTTAGCAGAACTGGGACTAATATGCAGAGAGATTTGCTAGCGCTGTTGGGGAAGGTTTAAACTAGATTGGCAGGGGGATGGGAATTTGAGAGGGAGCTCAGATTGGAGGGAAACAAAACTCATAACTTATCAGGAACCAGGAGGAAATATCAGAGAGGAATACCAAGGTGTACAGAATACTGAGAGATAGCTAGCACAAGAGTAGGGAATAGTAAGTTATTAGGTGTGATCAGAGTAAGGGAGAAGGTAATAAAGTCTAAATCAGGGTTAATGTGCATGTATGTGAATGCACAGAGTGTGGTTAATAAGATTGGTGAGGTACAGTTGCAGATTGACGTGGAAATATGATGATGTGGCTATAACAGAGACCTGGCTCAAAGAAGGGCAGGATTGGGTATTAAATATTCCTGGATACAAAGTGTTCAGGAAAGATAGGAAAGGGTAAAAAGGGGGAGGGGTAGTAGTATTGATTAAGGAGAGCATTGCAATGCTGGAGAAAAAGGATGTCCCATGGCACTATTCAAGGGAGAGCAGGGAGTTCTCTCAATCGTATTCAAAATTTCTCTGGGAATCCCCATCAAAATCATTGCTGCCATTCTATTGCAACCAGTGAGATTTTGCTATTTGGAAATTGGCTGTTATATTTCCCAAATAACTCACTTCCAAAGTAATTAATTCAATGTGAAGTTTTGAGACCATGATTGGGTGCTGCATAAATACAAAGTTCTTCCTTTCCAACATGTTTCAGAACACATTTAAAAACAAATAACCAGATAACAGCTTTCACATCACAGATGGTGCATTACTGAGGTTCTTTCAGTCATATCGATGGGTGACTATGTAATTGCACTTAATCCACTTCTGATTTCCAGGCTTTTCAAAGTCATAATGGAACTTCTGTAGTACATCACTACCAACACAGTATTTCATATTTATTTTTCAGTCATGGTCTTCAAAGTGTCATCAAGCTGACCTGGTGCCTGATTTGTGTAGTCACTGGTTACGATGGCAGAAGACAGTGTGAGTGTCGCATTGCTGCTGTGTTAAATGAGTCGTGCTTTATTGCTCCACTGCAGTAAACTGCACTCTCTGGTAACAAAGTGGTTCTCTAATGCTTTTAGTTGCCAGCATCAGGTATGATCAGACTATCCCTCATAATTATCTAAAAGTAAATGATGTAGGAAAAAAGCTAAATTAATGTAGCTATTTCAGAATCACTGAGCAAGAGTTGAGCCACATAAGGCCACTGTGGAACATTGCATGAGTTCACATTTAATAAAAATGAGAAGGTCTCAACAAATTTACTCCTCATTCATGAAGCTATTTTGAAGTGATCGGAATCCTCAGTTAAACATTATACATGAAAGAATAATGTTTTGTACTGCTACAATCTCATTTTTATGTACACTTGCTTTTTTTTATTAATGTTGGTTGAGCGAATATATGTTGCCCAGGACCCCAGGAGAACTTCTTCAAATAGTGCCCTGGGATCTTTTACATTTATTTGAACTGGTAGGTAGGGCGTCAGTTTGGCAGTTCATCTGAAAGATGGCATAGTAGTCCTTCAGCCTTGACTATGTACTCAAGCCTTAGAGTGGGCCTTGAGCTCCAGCTTCAGAGATGGGAATGCTGACACTTGCAGCACCCAGAATGCCACCTGCAGCTAAAATCAGCTAATTCGCACACAGAGCAGGAGTGGAACTTTGACCTTCCGAGTCAACATGGCTCAGTATTACTCTGGACAGCGCAGTTATTAACTGAGTCATCAGGGGACTCTAAGGCCTGGAATTTAGAAGTCTGCTCGATGAGGGGGCGGGTGCGAGGATGATTTAAAGATCGCCTTCTCGGGGTTGGCACTGTGGCTCACCGCTTCCGGAATGCAACATCATTTTTAAAGGGATGCCGGGAGGGAGGGAATGGCAACACTGCACACCTGCAATTAAGTGCCTGTTGAAACGTTGAGGAGCTCATTATCAGATGTGAACAATGCGGGGGGCCATGAGGGCTATTGGAAGGACTGATTAAAATAATGCAGAGGCACAAAATAAAGCGCAGCTACTCCAACAGTGCTATGGGGTAGCCGTAGCTGGAGGACTTGCTTTTCTCAGTGCTGAGTGGCAGGAATCTAGAGAGAAACTTTAGCCTGCTGGCATTACTTGGGCACCTGGGGTCAGCAGGGGAAGACCTGGGGGGAGTTTTATGCAGTCCACGGTGGCGGATTTGGTTGCATGTGGGTGATATAATTAGGCGAGAGGTGTTTTTTCAGATTTCCAACAGGATATTTTAGAGGAATTAAATTGGCAATGAGTTTGTGGCATTCCGGGGTTCCCCAGCATGGTGGCGGATTGCAGCTTTGCATTCATTTAAATAACATGAATACTGATTACCCTACATAGTTACAATTTAGTCCTACCTGCCAGATTAAGTGAATAGCGAGCGATATTCCCATGCCACCCGGTTCACAAATGTTTCAACGTGGCATGCACAGTTGGATTTGTGCAGTTGAGTTTCAGGATTGTGGTTCTCTCTCTTTAAGTCAGCCACTAAACTAACCCCAGCGTTGAAATGGATGTTTGCCTCCGGGCTCTGCACCAGCAAGGGTGAATCATCTCAGAGAAGGGCAGCAACGGCATGAGCAGGGACTACATAGAGGAGCAGGGGAGGGTACTCGGGGAAGACAGCATTGGGACTTGGGTGCATGGAGGAGCAGAGAAGGGAGGAGGACAGAGTCTGGGATATGTAGTGGCTGATTTTGACGATGAGGCTGGCTGTGTGGGTTGCAGGGGGTGGTGGGTTGATATGTTCCTGTCAGAAAACTGATGGTCATGAGCGGCCTAAAAGGAGGGAGGTCCGGTGTTGACGTCTGAGTCCTGTGTGTCCATGGGGCGACATGCAAAAGACATCAGGGAGAACCTCATTTTAAAAGAATTAGAGTGGACATGAGTAAAAACTTTTTCACCCAGAGGGTGGTGGAATTCACTGCCCTGATCAATGGTGGAGGCAGAAACCCTCAACTCATTTAAAAAGGTACTTGGACCTGTACCTGAAGTGCTGTAACCTGCAAGGCTACGGACCAGGTGCTGGAAGGTGGAGTTGGATTGGGTGGCTAGATTTTTCAGCTAGCACAGACATGATGGGCTGAATGGCCTCTTTCTGTGCCGTAACTTTTCTATGGTTCTATAGTTCCTCCCCAGAGGAGCATTCTTGGTCCACGTGGTGTTCTGCTACTTGAGTGTGGATACCTACAGTGGAGACACAAACAGAGGCACTTTAAGCATGTGCTTCACATGAGTTCACATAATTTCTTTCAGTTTCCACTTAATGGCTGCAAGAACAGAGATGACACTTCATCCTTACGCCTTGTGGCTCCTGCATCGCCGTCTCTGCTCGTCCTGCCTTCCTCCTCTCTCGCGAGCTCCGAAGCTGCCTCCTCAGCCCTGGTCAGCAGCTTGATGCCAGGGACCCCTTCTCCTGTCTTAGCACGCTCATGCTGGTTGTGGCTTCGTTTCTTCTGCAACAGACAGTGCAAATTTAATGACATAGCAAATGATGCATCACAACCATTGCATACATGCATCAACATCACTCATTCTGCATTTGTCTTTCACACAACACATCCAATCACATAAACAATGCCAGTCTTCATTTAGTAGATGGCACCAAGGTTGCTCACGCGTTCCACTGCATTCCTTGCATACCCTCTGCCTTAAAGACACCCAGCCATGGAATAAATCAATGGAGCTGCCTCGCCAAGACCACTTAGCCTCGCTGATCTGAGCAAGTGGCTGATGCGCTTGCGGCATTGTACCCATTTTCTAAGAGTTACTCCATGGTTCGAAACCTCCTATACTACCTCCATCCAGGACACCTTCGTGAAGCAGGAGAGTCTGGAGGAGAACCTGCCTGGAGGCATCAGTGAACTGTGGGGCAGGACTCTGCTTGCTGGCTGCCATGTCATTCACTTTGGCTGTAGGGAAAATAAATGATATTAAGTTGGTGGTGAGTTTCACAGAATAAGGGAGGCAAAAACATTTTGATTTAATTGAAAGCTTCAACTAAGTTATTCTGAAGATACTTAGATGAAAGGAAGGCTGCTGATCCTTGAGGCTGTAAGCACAGAATGTTTTATATCTGTGGCGATCATGGTGCTTGGGGCAATGACGGCGGGTTCCACCAATGAAAGGCCGCCCCCGTCGCGCTATTCCCCTTGTCCGTTGTCGCATGGCTAATTTAAATACAAAATCACGTGGGAAACTGGATTTGCAGAGGGAGGGGAAGTTACGACAACTTCCCGTCCCACCATCGGGAACACCATGGCAATGATAAGATTCCACCTCTGGTGTATGCACAAAGCCTAGCTGAGGGAAGCCAGATGGGAACACACTACTCTGACGTTGGACCGATTATCCAGGATGAGCTGCAGCAGATCCAACTTCTTGGACAGGAGGCGGTCAGTGGAGCACAGCGGGGGGCTGCAAGGGGAAGAAGACACTACCCAAGAGATCAGGTCTACTGCCCAAGAGTCAGCCACCTATAAAAGACAGAGCGCCAGTGCCATGGGAGGCTACGCCTATCCAGGCAGATGTTCTTGGACGTTTGTGCTCTGATCCACAATGACCTGAGGTGTAGTGGCCCCCATGGCAGTCCTTTACTTGCAGCTGTTTAGGTCGCTGTTGCCCTTAATTTCTATGGCACTGGCCCGTTCCAGGGATCTGCTGCAGCTCATCCTGGATAATCCTAGGTGGCATCTCGCAATCAGCAGCTCATCACACCATCAAGCCTTGTCTACATCCACTTTGACATATATAGGCCAGCGCAGGCACAGAGGGCTTTGGAGTTTGCTGCCATCAGTGGATTCCCACTGCCATCGATTGCACCCACGTAGCTATCAAGGCACCAACACACCAGCCAGTCAGGTTCCTCAGTAGAAAGGGCTACCGTTCATTGAATGTCCCGCTGGTCTGTGACCACAGGAAGTGAATCTTGCATGTGTGCACCTGGTTCCCAGGCGGCTATCATGACTCCTTGATGTTGCAGGAGTCCCAGGTGCTGCACCTCTTCAGGCCCACATCCAGACTCCATGGCTGGCTGCTGGGGGATAAGGGTTATCCCCTAATGAGGTGGCTGCTGACCCCGTTCGAGACCCAGACCTGGATGGAGAGAGGTGCTACAACCATCTCCTAACAAGGACCTGCATTGAACAGACCATTGGCTTCTTGAAGATGCGCATCTGTTGTCTTGACCAGTCGGGTGGTGCCCTCCAATATGAGTCAGCCAGTGTCCTGTTTCATGGTTGTTTGGTGAGTCTTGCATGACGACACTGGAAAGAAGCTTGGAGATGAATGAAGAGGAGAAGCTGGAATGCCACTCCACCTGAGAGGAGGAAGGGATAGCTCCAGGGATGGCAGACGCCCAAGCAGCGGAGGATACCTGGTCATGCTGTCCCATACCTTAGGGTGAACTGCAGGCTGGCATTGTCAGCAATGACAACGCTGATTCAGCAGCGCTTCACCTGATCTCCCTCGAGTCCTTAAGGCTGATAACCCCACAACTCACCTTCCAGCATACAGAGCTATTTTTTTGCTATGACTCTTAACTGCAAGGTCGCATTGGCAGCCAAGAACATGCACATGGAGGGTTCCTCCATCCACCATTGTCCAACATCATACGGCATGGCACATAATATTCATAGAACCCCATGGCCCTGTCAGCCACCTCACAATGTGATGATCCCTTTTGAGATGAGACACAACACACCTGTCAGACTGGTGAAATAAAGAGACTGTATTGTGAAGCAAAAAACATTACGGCCGTATGTAGAGAATAGCACTCAGCTGGCCCATTAGGTGACTTCAACGCCGCAATGCTTTTCTCTCCAGAGCACTTCAACGGGTGCTCCCCCTGTGGCAGAGGATGAGATGGAGGCAACCTGCTCCCTACTCTCTGCCACCGGCTGAGATGCCCTTGGTTTCCATCCTCATCTTGCCCAAGGGGGCCCTTCCACAGGCTGCCGCACCTGCATCATGGCCCTGTGGGAGGCACAAGAAAATGGTGGAGAACTGGTCCTCCTCAACAAGTGCCCCAGCACAACCAACCTCTGATGACAGCGGTGTAAGATCCATAGCTTGCATTGGGCAGGAGTTCCTCCATGCCCTTCATCTCAAGAAAGAACCATCCAATGACCCTGTTGCTCATGGCCTCCCATCTCATCATCTTCCACTGCATGCCTCGATGGTTCCCTGGTGATCTCCAGCGCTGTCTCCTCCGCTGCTGTTAGCGTGTGGAGCTGGGCCACTCCACCTCCCATTCTGGCCATCTCCTGCATATTATAGGTCTCTTTACCTGCAGGATGAGAGGAGAGAGATTCATGAATAGGCTGTATCCCTCATCCCTTTATAAAACTTATCTGTAGGCTAATGCTCCCCTCAGTGATGTCTCCATCTGCATGTTGTCCCATATGTGAGGGTTGCTGTGTCTCAGTGTAGCAACCATTGACCTACTCTGACAATGTGAGGGAGAACGATGAACATTCTGTGAGGTTAGCTCACGTGCATTCTGGTCCTTGGAGTGTTAGTGCCCAATGAACTGGATGCTGCTGGCTACTCATCTTTTCAGATCACGAGGTAATTGAACCACCTCTGCACTGTACTCGGGTCCTTCGTGTGGGTCCCCGGCTGCTGACTTCTTTGGCCACCTCCAGCCACGCCCTCTTGGTCCCACTAGGTTGATGTCTCCTTCCTGAGGCTGGGAAGAAAAGCTGTCTCTTCTCGAATACTGCATCAATTAGTGCCTCTAGGGAGGCGTCAGAGAAACGGAGTGCCATCCCGGGATGCGTGCCCATGCCCACAGAAGCCCTCCGATCTCTCCTGGTGCTGCATCCTTGAAAGCAACAGCAAACCCAGTCATGGCTGCTGCTTGCCTTTTAAGATTGCCTTCAATGACCAATTCCCGCTTCCAGGACACTTCCAATTGGGCGCCAGACTTGCACCCAGGCTAATTAATTGATTTCCACTTAAAAATAGAGCTGACACAGCAGGGGGTTGGGACCCAGAAATGCTCCCGACCCCATTACAAAAATTCAGTCCTAAATTCGTGCTCCTTAGTTTTTTTGCTCCTAATTTTAATGTTCTTTCTACCTCCTATCTTATTTTCTGACAAACAGTAAAAATGTTTTGCTGATAACATTGAAAAAGAAGAAAAAGAAACATTTGTATTTATATAGCATCTTTCACAACCTCAGGATGCCCAAAGTGCTTTACAGCCAAAAAAGTACTTTTTGAAGTTTAGTTACTGTTGTAATGTAGAAAACACAACAGCCATTTTGGGCATAGCAAGCTCTCACAAAGAGCAAAGTGGTAATGACCAGGTAATCTGTTTCGCTGATGTTGCTTGAGGGATAAATATCGACCAGGACACTGAGGATAACTCCTGTGCTCTTCTTGAAAATAATGCCATGGGATCTTTTACGTCTTCTTGAAAGAGCAGATGGGGCCTTGGTTGAACATCTTATTCATATATGGCATCCATGACCATGCAGCATTTCCCTCAGTTCTGTGCTGGAGTGTCAGCCTAGATTTTTATGCTCGGGTTTCAGGTGTAGAAACATCCATTCCTGTGATGGAACATGCTACTGATGGATGTTCTGTGTCACTGCAAATTGTATGTTTAGGCTTCTTTGAATAGGTGCGGGAATTAAATGGCAATACATTCACTTGCTGGAGTTGAGTGATGCACACTTCTACTTGTTGAAATGTTCTCTGAAGTATTGATTCTTCTGTGTACTGTTATGACCAAGCAGGAGTGCACTGTTTATTCTAGTTCCACTTCTCCACAGGTCACAACATATATTTACATTTTTTCCCCACTTACTGGTGCAAAAGGTGAAGTCACACGCTATCAGAGGTGAGCTGACCAGATGGATACAGAACTGGCTCGGTCACAGAAGACAGAGGGTAACAGTGGATGAGTGTTTTTCTGAATGGAAGGATGTGACTAGTGGTGTTCCGCAGGGATCAGTGCTGGGACCTTTGCTCTTTGTAGTATATATAAATGATTTGGAGGAAAATGTAGCTGGTCTGATTAGTAAGTTTGCGGACGACACAAAGGTTGGTGGAGTTGCGGATAATGATGAGGATTGTCAGAGGATACAGCAGGAGATAGATCGGTTGGAGACATGGGCGGAGAAATGGCAGATGGAGTGTAATCCGGACAAATGTGAGGTAATGCATTTTGGAAGGTCTAATGCAGGTGGGAAGTATACAGTAAATGGCAGAACCCTTAGGAGTATTGACAGGCAGAGAGATCTGGGCGTACAGGTCCACAGGTCACTGAAAGTGGCAACGCAGGTGGATAAGGTAGTCAAGAAGGCATACGGCATGCTTGCCTTCATCGGTCGGGGCATAGAGTATAAAAATTGGCAATTCACGTTGCAGCTGTACAGGACCTTAGTTAGGCCACACTTAGAATATTGCGTGCAATTCTGGTCGCCACACTACCAGAAGGACGTGGAGGCTTTGGAGAGGGTACAGAGGAGGTTTACCAGGATGTTGCCTGGTCTGGAGGGCATTAGCTATGAGGAGAGGTTGGATCAACTCAGATTGTTTTCACTGGAACGACGGAGGTGGAGGGGCGACATGATAGAGGTTTACAAAGTTATGAACGGCATGGACAGAGTAGATAGTCAGAAGCTTCTTCCCAGGGTGGAAGAGTCAGTTACTAGGGGACATAGGTTTAAGGTGCGAGGGGCAAAGTTTAGAGGGGATGTGCGAGGCAAGTTCTTTACACAGAGGGTGGTGAGTGCCTGGAACTTGCTGCCAGGGGAGATGGTAGAAGTAGATACAATAGCGACGTTTAAGAGACATCTTGATAAATATATGAATAGGAAGGGAATAGAGGGATATGGGCCCCGGAAATGCAGAAGGTGTTAGTTTCGGCAGGCATCAAGATCAGCACAGACTTGGAGGGCCGAATGGCCTGTTCCTGTGCTGTACTGTTCTTTGTTCTTTACTGACCTGGTCAGTCACACAACTCTATTTTTATCCCAGAACAAAACACACCAACCAGGTTTCTTTAATAAACAACAAAATTATCAGTTTGTTATAAAACAAATTTTAACCAGTAATGAAGCAAGGCATAGACACACAGTTTGAAATATAAAAGTTCCCTTTTTACCTTAGCCCCTCACACACACATACATACACCGGTTAACTGAAAAAAATAAAGAGATTTACTCTTTAGAACTCTGGTACAAAAAGGAAACAAGAATACGTTGGTCAAAAATACTTGCTAATTCTTGAAGAAAAAAAGAGAAGTTATGAAAAGATGTTAGAAGTCCTTTTCTGGTTTGGCGTCCCAAATATGTCTAGATGGTTATTACTCCGATCTCTCTGGAACAGTTCTTAACAGGCAATGTTGAAGACCAGTTTGGGAAGGCTTTCCAGGGAAAATGCAGTAACAGGGATTTCAGGCAGTTTCTTACACTTGCTTCTCAGCTTCTCAAGAGATGGAAAACTGGCAGGCTTTTTCAAAGAGCTGGAACAGACTGAGCTGGGGTTTTGCTCTCAGCAAACTTTCTCCAAATGTCTGTTCAAACCGTTGTCCATATCCCAACTCACTGTCCAAAGCGAAAACAAAAAAAAGGTCACAAGAGTCAAGCCTCCTGACACCTATAAATCTTGACCTGTCACTTCTTTGTAAACCTTTTTCCCCAAGTCAAAAACAACCCCTGCTGGTTAATTATTTGAAGACAGGTGCCTTCCAGTAACTGTTTATAATCCAGAACTCTCAGTGACCCTGGTTAAAAAAAAAATCCATGACTCCTTTTCAGTTTTAAAACACAAATCCTCAAAATTTAACAAAAAAATGGAAGCACTTGTAACAGTATGAAGAAGGCAAGAGATTCCATTCTGTAAAAGGCTCAATAAATCTGATACCCTACCTAAATGACTATTTTGCAAATGTAAGTAAAGACAGTGCTGACAGGCTTTTTTGATTGTGTGGGACATCATAGCTGAGCCCTGTAAGTTCAGCAGCAAATAACCTGTTTCAGTGACTTTCATTATGACATGGGGCTCCTTCCTCCTTTAACTTCTAAAGTTTCAATAACTCATTATCACTCCCTGTAGTAGATTGCCTCTTTTCGCATATGTTACTGATGTTCACAGTTCTCATTTCATGTTTCTTTTGGTGTTTCTTTGTTGTGAAACCAGCATTTCAATCTGTCCTTGGCCCATAAGTAAGCTCCTTTTGTCTAATTGTGTCAGGATACACAGATGTATGATGCAAGCTCAATGCTTGTTAATGCCCGTATAAGTAAGCTCGTTTTGTCTAATTGTGTCAGGATACACGGATATATGATGCAAGCTCAATGCTTGTTAATGCCCGTATAAGTAAGCTCGTTTTGTCTAATTGTGTCAGGATACACAGATGTATGATGCAAGCTCAATGCTTGTTAATGCCCCAAGCTCACTCTGATTTTCTTTTTTAAAGGAATATATGTAATATACCATGTAGTGCTCCATTTTTCTGTAGGCCTATTGCCTATGTGCAAAAGCCCCGCTTTCTGTTTTCCAAATCAATGTCCAATGAGCTTACAGGATAGCAGATGCAAATAATATCAATGAAGAACGTGAAGGCTCAGTTAGGGCGCTTGAGAGTTACAAGCTAGCCAGGAAGGATCTAAAGGGAGACCTAAGAAGAGCAAGGAGAGGACACGAGAAGTCATTGGCGGATAGGATCAGGGAAAACCCTAAGGCTTTCTATAGGTATATCAGGAATAAAAGAATGACTAGAGTTAGATTAGGGCCAATCAAGGATAGTAGTGGGAAGTTGTGTGTGGAATCAGAGGAGATAGGGGAAGTGTTAAATGAATATTTTGCGTCAGTATTTACAGTAGAGAAAGAAAGTGTTGTCGAGGAGAATACTGAGATTCAGGCTACTAGGCTAGATGGGATTGAGGTTCACAAGGAGGAGGTGTTATCTATTTTCACACTTTCCAAAATTGATAAGTCCCCTGGGCCAGATGGGATTTATCCGAGGATTCTCTGGGAAGCTAGAGAGGAGATTGCAGAGCCTTTGTCCTTGATCTTTATGTCGTCATTGTCGACAGGAATAGTGCCGGAAGACTGGAGGATAGCAAATGTTGTCCCCTTGTTCAAGAAGGGGAGTAGAGACAGCCCTGGTAATTATAGACCTGTGAGCCTTACTTCGGTTGTGGGTAAAATGTTGGAAAAGGTTATAAGAGACAGGATGTATGATCATCTTGAAAAGAATAAGTTCACTAGCGATAGTCAGCACGGTTTTATGACGGGTCGGTCGTGCCTCACAAACCTTATTGAGTTTTTCGAGAAGGTGACCAAACAGGTGGATGAGGGTAAAGCAGTGGATGTGGTATATATGGATTTCAGTAAGGCGTTTGATAAGGTTCCCCATGGTAGGCTATTGCAGAAAATACGGAAGTATGGGGTTGAAGGTGATTTAGAGCTTTGGATCAGAAATTGGCTAGCTGAAAGAAGACAGAGGGTGGTGGTTGATGGCAAATGTTCATCCTGGAGTTTAGTTACTAGTGGTGTACCGCAAGGATCTGTTTTGGGGCCACTGCTGTTTGTCATTTTTATAAATGACCTGGAAGAGGGTGTAGAAGGGTGGGTTAGTAAATTTGCGGATGACACTAAGGTCGGTGGAGTTGTGGATAGTGCCGAAGGATGTTGTAGGGTACAGAGGGACATAGATAGGCTGCAGAGCTGGGCTGAGAGATGGCAAATGGAATTTAATGCGGAAAAGTGCGAGGTGATTCACTTTGGAAGGAGTAACAGGAATGCAGAGTACTGGGCTAATGGGAAGATTCTTGGTAGTGTAGATGAACAGAGAGATCTTGGTGTCCAGGTGCATAAATCCCTGAAGGTCGCTACCCAGGTTAATAGGGCTGTTAAGAAGGCATATGGTGTGTTAGCTTTTATTAGTAGGGGGATCGAGTTTCGGAGCCACGATGTCATGCTGCAGCTGTACAAAACTCTGGTGAGACCGCACCTGGAGTATTGCGTGCAGTTCTGGTTACCGCATTATAGGAAGGATGTGGAAGCTTTGGAAAGGGTGCAGAGGAGATTTACTAGGATGTTGCCTGGTATGGAGGGAAGGTCTTACGAGGAAAGGCTGAGGGACTTGAGGTTGTTTTCGTTGGAGAGGAGGAGGAGGAGAGGTGACTTAATAGAGACATATAAGATAATCAGAGGGTTAGATAGGGTGGATAGTGAGAGTCTTTTTCCTCGGATGGTGATGGCAAACACGAGGGGACATAGCTTTAAGTTGAGGGGTGATAGATATAGGACAGATGTCAGAGGTAGTTTCTTTACTCGGAGAGTAGTAGGGGCGTGGAACGCCCTGCCTGCAAAAGTAGTAGACTCGCCAACTTTAAGGGCATTTAAGTGGTCATTGGATAGACATATGGATGAAAATGGAATAGTGTAGGTCAGATGGTTTCACAGGTCGGCGCAATATCGAGGGCCAAAGGGCCTGTACTGCGCTGTAATGTTCTAAAAAAAACATAATTAGGCATTTCTATCTTTACACCCACAGCAAGTATAAAAATCCCATAGTTAACCCCACCCCCCCCACCCCCCATTTTTAAAATCTGTTCTTCCCCAACCTCTCATTACCATTTTCCTTTGCACACAAATGCAAATTTAAAGCAATAATGCAGAAGTATGCACATAATTAGGAGGTCCATCGAACTCCATTATGGGGTATATATATGTATAACAGCACCACGTGCTGTAAATGGCAGATTGCAGGCACTGTCCGGTCTAGCCCCAGCCTTTCAAATGCTGACCCATTTTCAGGAACACTTTTTAAAAAGATTATCTTAATCTCATGCCAATTTAATACCTGACAACTTTGCCAAAGACTGTGGCAATTGGAGAAGTTTATCGATAACTCATCCCAGCATAACAAAACAAATCTCTCGCATTCAGGCATGTGCTTACTAATTTTCTAAAAACGTCTAACACCTTATCACATCCCGAGGACATCCCATAGGACTTTAAAATCAATTAGTTACATTTTGAAGTGCAGTCTCTGATGTCATAACGGCAAACAAAGCACCTGATACAATATAAATAGATCCTACAAACTGCAAATGATTGAATGGCTGGGTAGTCAGTTATTGGAGATGTTGGCTGAAGGAGGAATGTTGGCCAGGGCACAGGGAGAACTCCCTGCTGTTCTTTACATAGTGCCTGGGAATCTTTTACAGTCACCAAAATTGGCAGATGGGCCCTTGGTTCAGCATCTCATCCAAAAGGCATGCCGTCTGACAATGGAGCACCCCTCAGCAATGCACTGAAATGTCAGCCTAGATTGTGTGCCCGAGTCCAAAGTGAGGCTTGAACCCATGAATCTTTGTCTGAAAGGCAAGAATGTTATCTTCTGTCTCAGTTATTTTTGGCTATGTCCTTAAGTCTTCTGTAGAATGCCTGCAGCAACAGCAAAGAGTGCATGCAGCAAGATAAAGCAGGAGATGCTGGCCACATTATAATATGGTGACTGTCTCTTAATAGACTGACACTCAGTAAAATAATTATTTGTTCTGTGTGAGTAACACTATAGAATTGTCTTTTTACTATGAACGTATATATTTACTTTATATGAAGGTTTACCATCTTTCTTGAGGGGGGATAGGTGAATTTTGTTGGGAACAAGCCAGTGCAAAGAATATGATGATCTGATACTTGAACCAGGCAGGTATGCAGTAATATAGAGCAGAGAGTCCAACCTTTTGGAGCTGGAGATTGGATACTCATGTCAAAACCACTGAGTGGGCCAAATGATTACTGGGGCTTGCATTTCTACGTATACATAAAGTTCAAACAGGGGAGGAAATCTGCTATCCTTAGCCAGTTTGGGCTACATGTGACTCCAGACCCACAGCAATGTGGTTGACTCTTAACTGCCCTCTGAAGTAACCTAGCAAGCCACTTAGTTATAGCAAACTACTACTGAAAAAAAGTTCCGTGAGTGTAGCTACACCATATGGACTGCAGCAGTTCAAGAAGGTGGCTCACGACCACCTTCTCAAGGGCATTTAGGGATGGGCAATAAATACTGGCCTTATCAGCGACGCTCACATCCTAAGAATGAATAAAAACATTTTAAAGTTCCTGTGCACAAAAATTGCAAGACTCCATAGACCAAAATGAAAACCTGTCCATATGTAAAAAACAGCGCTGTCAGTAAAAGTTAGAGCGCATATATGGAAAAGATTCAAGCTGTCTCACCCTTCCCATTGTCCACCCTCCCAATCTGTCCATCTCCTCCCCCAAATACCCAAAAATGAGCAATTTACGACCTCAGCTCTTTGGCTTCCTGGGCTGGAGGACTGATTCATGCAAAATTTAGCTCTCAGTGAAACTAACTGAAGTTCAAATTGACTTTGTGTGTTTAATATGGAAAGCAGGAACTGGTTGAAAGGAGCTCATGGAATGGATTTATTCCATGCACTGTGTGCTGACGGATAGGCTCTAGTCAGTCCTTAACGGAGCTCCCCAAACAGACTGGCTCACTGATGGGCCTAGAAGGGTAGATCCCAGGATACTGGGATTCTTCCTACTCACTTCCAGATAATTCTACAAGCCAAGGTCCCTACAGGGGGCTCTGGCTAGACAAACTAAAGACTGGACAAACAAAAGGGAAGATTACCAATGCTCTTTACTGGTACAATTTGGTGAGGCCCACACCACTGCACTTATTAGTGAATTAGGCTCAGTGGAATGTCAGAATCTTTGCAAAATGTCAGAGATGTACTGAAATGCCAAATCACTATAAATCAGGTTATTGCACATCAACATTGCTCCTGAGGTGACTTGTCAAGCAGCCCTATATTTATCCAAGTTATTTGAAACACTGAATCCCAGATTGTTAGGGAATCTTAGTAGGGAGTCCTTTGAAGCCTCAGAGTGGAGGCCTTTGTCTTTATCCTGCCTATAATATACAATAATGGGCTGAATTTTCCAGGTATAGAATATTTACAGCCATCAGGACCATTTCCAGGTCTGTAACCCAGCCATCAGAGCAGTGCCTTCTGGGTCAATTTTCCGGAAAGCAACCAATTAGCAAGACGCCTCCGGGTTCACCTCCCAATTAGGGACGATGGGCAGGTTGAGGAGGAGGGAGGGCCAGTCAGCGTGCCAGCCGCATTCACAGCAGCTGGAGTGTCAGTCTCCTGCTGAGATGAAAGCCTCAAAAGAGGGCGAAGTGAAATGGCTGCAAGAAAAGTCTGAGGGAACTGGCAGTCATCTCTGTACCCCGAGCACTGTCAATGAGAGCAGCCTCTAGAAGTTGCTCTTGCAATGGCCAGCTTCTGCCCTCAGGCTTGCCGTTTGCACCTTTAAACGATTGGATTGTATCTTTATTTTCATGCTGCTCTGACCTCCCGCTGTGCAGCCGCCTCCTCTGAGTAGCCATGGTTCTGACACAGCATGAGGCCTGTGTGACACTATGAAAATTGCATTGCCCTTGGAAACTTGCTACTATTGGCCTACTTTACAAGCTTAACTGGCTTCCCACCCCTGCCAAGCGGATTGCCATCACTGCACAGAAGCTGCCTCCAGGAAAGGTGAGAGGCGGCAGGAACACGGGGAACTGGCACAATTTATGTTTCTTTGACTTTGCTCGCTCCCCTGCCTCCAAACTCACTTCCAAAGGCCTGGTAAAACTCCCCCAATGAAACATAAACGGGGCAGTTCTGTCCTTTCAGGCCTTGCTAAAGTGATATAGAATGGTCAATATTTTACAATAATACTGTGAATTGTGATGTATGGGGTCCAAGCAGTGGATAACACTGTCAGATATAAACCTGCTGGCCTGCATTTAGACATGTACAGAGCCCCAATACTTCCTAGGCCCCCAAGCCTTCTATTGGTGTTCAGCGCTTTCTTTGCTGTCTTATAAATAGCCAGTTTAGCACATTATTTGCTTACGCCATGTTCCAATTGCATGTCACAATTGCACGAGGGATAAGCTAAGTGTCATATTATTTTAAGCTCAACATTAGTAAACCTCTGCTTACTTCTTTACTGGGTGTCACTGAGAGGGTGGGGCAGAAGGTTTTAATTGAGGGATGGTGCTTGTCACTAAGAAGGAATGCAGGCTGCAGTTGACATAAAAAGATGGAGGGGACGAGAGACATGGGCATAGGCCCATTGATCACTTTTAAGTTTTAGCACCCTTGGGGAAACCTTGCTTTAAAAAATTTTAATTTCATTCTATTTTTGAATTTATGCAAAGTTCTTACTGCAGGCCATAAAGGATGAAGGGGAACTGTCTTCTTAACTGTAGTACTTAGAAGGTGTTTTGCTGCATTGTATAACAGTCTGTCTGATCACTTATTTGCTGCCTCTTTTTCTTCCTTTTTTCCCCCAGGACTGCCCTTTTATAGTCTGTATGACCTACGCTTTCCACACACCTGACAAGTTGTGTTTTATTCTCGACTTGATGAATGGTAAGACAAAATATTGTGGTCTTTGTACACTGGGATGACACCCAGATTAGCTCCACTCAATTACTGATCAGCTGGCAGTATAATGAGGCAAGAGGGATGAGCTTAAAACTCTTCTGTTGTCTAGATGAGTCCATCTCTGCTTTCTTGTTTAATTCCTCATTTATATAGTTCAGTGAACATTAAAGCTCACCAAATTTTTATTAGCAGCTCCGTCTTATATGATCACCTATTTCAGGTGACTTTTGTGTCCACCAGTTGATAAATGCAGTTGCTGAATGTCAGCATCAAACACTTTCAGGTCAGATATGACACAGTTAGGTGCCAAGTAAAGCTTTCTCTGCACTGTCCCATCAGGTTAGAAATAGAATAAATCACTTTCAACACAGCCCCATCAAGCACTATAAGGTTAGAGCATAACTGGTTATGCTACCTAATCCTTTCTATTGTTAAGTACTTCACAACTCAGTACTGTCATAACATTGCTCTCACTTTTAAAACAAAATTACAACCCATATTTAACAAAATAATGATGGACTTAAGGCACTTTGAGAGGCTGTCTCTTTGCCTCGTATTCTTAACCTAAACAATACATTTTTAGTCAAAAAGACGGCAACATTTTGCTTGCTTTTTTGCTGGCAAAATTATGAATAGTTTTGCCATTAAAAGTGACCCAGGATAGGCTATGTTGTTGAGTACAACATTCCGAATAGTAACTCGTAATGGTAGGAATGAGAGATAGTACATACCTGACCTACTCCAAATATATTCGTTGGCAGCAAGATAGTATTTTTCTTCTTGTTGGATTAGGAAACTATCCATCTCCTTTTTGAATTCTTCCCCATTCACTTCACTGGGTGCTGAGTATTCCAGAAGTTAATAGCTTCTAATTGACAAAGTTTGTTTAAAGCTTACTGCAGTTTTGTGCGTGCTACTTTTATGTAGTCATGAACCCAAAAAACTGCACACACACAAAGGTAATAAATATAAGCAGATGAAGTGCCGGGATATGAATTTTTTTGATCGAAAGTTGTACCCTTATATCTCTTGCATGTGAACTTGTTAATTGTTTTTCACCTGTTTTCTCACTTCTTTTTGAGATGCTGTTTCTTGCCAGGTATTGGTACCCTTCCAGTACCTTATCCAAATGGCCATTCTTTAAATAGACAGTGAATATCAATAGGGTATTCAGTCAGAGAGGAATCGCAGCTGAGCTGATCCTCGCATGATTGTCCAGTTCTGGGTGCCGCACTTTAGGAAAGATGTGAGGGCATTGGAGAGAGTATAGAAAAGATTCATGAGAATGGTTCCAGGGATGAGGAACTTCAGTTTTGAAGATAAATTGGAGAAGTTGGGACTGTTTTCCTTGGAAAAGAGAAGGCTGAGAGGTAATTTGATAGAAGTATTCAAAATCATGAGAGGTCTGGACAAAGTAGATAGGGAGAAACTGTTCCCACTCGTGAAAGGATCGAGAACGAGAGGGCACAGATTTAAAGTAATGGGTAAGAGAAGCAAAAGTGACATGAGGAAAAACTTTTTCACGTAGTGAGTGGTTAATTGAGTGTGTGGTAGAGGCAGGTCCAATTGAAGCATTCAAAAGGGAATTAGACTGTTATATGAAAAGGAAGAATGTGCAGGATTATGGGGAGAAGTCGGGGGAATGGCAGTCAGTGAATTGTTCTTTCGGAGAGCCGGTGTGGACACGATGAGCCGAATGGCCTCCTTCTACACTGTAACAATTCTGTGATTCTGTGTTGTACATGCATACTTTTCATCACTGATCACTGAATAGCAATGAGCCCTGGGAACAATGGTTAATTTTTCTCCTACCTAGCTCAGGGGCAGTTAGGCTAATAGTGCACCAGGTGCTGTTCCAATTGAGAATAGCATTCATCAGAAAATAGAAGTTGAATCTAGCACCTCATGGTCTTTGTGATTTATGTATTTGCTCACTCAGTAATTACTTCTTGTTGCATTTAATGATGCCTCCCCGAGTGTTACCTTTCACATAGAATTAGAGAAATAACAATAAGAAAATAGAACATTCAACCCAATAGTCTATGTAGGTGTTTATCTTCCAAAGAAGCAGTAGTCCTAATCCCTTGTACCTGCCCCATTTCCATTCCCCCGGTTTCCCTTTCCCTCAACCACTCATCTGACCTATTCTTAAGTGTTGACAGGGGTAATGAATCCTACAGCCACACCAGCCAGTGTGTAAAAAAAAAAAAAAAATTCTCCTCTCTGTCCTGAATCTCTTACAATTAAACTTCTTTCCATGTCCCCTTTATGTAATGCCCTCAATAAATGGAAACAGTCTATGTCTATCTACTCTACCCCATCTCAATTTTGAAATACATTAAATTACCCTGTAATCTCCTTTGAAAAATTAAAACACTGCCATATTGGCTTGACTCATTTGGTAGCATTCTCGCCTCTGATTTAGATGATAATAGGTTAAAGGTGCACCCGAATACTTGAGAAATGCCGCCTGAAAGACATCCTGATTCAGTCATGAATGCTGTGTTGCCAGAGGTGCTGTCCTTTAGATGAGACATAAAACTGAGGCCCTGGCAGACAAGACACTAAATAAATGCAAATCTTTTTTCTTCCTCTACCAGTCCCAACTACACCAGGTTTCTAGTTAACTAAATAATTGTGAAGGCAGCAATAATGGACCAAACAGATGAAAGGTGGATCATTGGTATAGGCCTAACAGACTACAAGGCATATGGTATGTTTTAATAGATCCAGAATCATGTGTCTAATTGCTTGTCCTGTTTCTAGGTGGAGATTTGCATTATCATCTTTCACAGCACGGAGTGTTCTCCGAGAAGGAGATGAGGTTCTATGCTGCTGAGATTATGCTGGGCCTTGAGCACATGCACAACCGATTTGTAGTGTACAGAGACCTGAAGGTAAGATAAGATTTCTACAACTGTAAATTTTTTTAAAGTTATACTTCATATAAAAACAGTACAGAGCAGGTTGAGTCAGCTTCCGTACAATGTTGCTTGAAAAAGATTTTAAGGGAAATTTTCTCAAAACTAAATGCTAACTGTACACAGGTCTGAAAGGACAGGTTATTGACATTTTGGATGTGTAAATTTTTCATCAGAACTGAAGACTGAAAGATAAACAGGTATTTTAGTAAGGTTGAGAAAAACTGGACAGAGAAGGGGAGAGGATCAACAGATATTTCAATCACAGGGGAAAGTAAGTGGATTGAATGACCTGCAAACTGCTTAATAGGAACTATTTTTAAAAAATCAGCACTGTGATACTGAAACTTAAAAAGGTACAATAGAATGTGCAAATAGAGGAGGGTGAAAAGATATGAGAGAGGTCCACGAGCAAAAGGATGAGAAAATAAGCAAAATTAAAGAGGAAGCAAGGAAAAGCTACAAATGGAGAAGATCTGAAATGAAAACACTAAATACTTCCAGAACATAGTGGGTCTGCTAGTTCCGAGAAGAGTTTAAAAAAAAATCCATACCGTGGACTCAAACCCCTGGCAACATTGTGTTCTGGTGAACAGTCTCAGCCATATACATGAAATTAGCTTTCCCTCCACCTCAATGTAGACATGCTCAACAACATATCACAAACCGCCCATTGTAAAGGAAATGAAGAATATACCAAAGATCTTGTAATCCAGCACAAAAGGACCCTGATTTGTATATTTAAGCAGCCGTACGCCTGTTTCAAGTGAGTAGGCTGTTCGCCCATTTACAGGCTAGCCTAAATCTGACTGGCTTTGGGCATCAGTGGGGTGGCTGAGGTTCAACTGCTGGCTGCCCATTTTTCAGGTGGAAAAAGAATCACCGTGAGTTGGATTTCTTCCCCCACATATTTTATATAGTACAATGCTCCTGCATTTATAAAACATAGCATCCTCTGAATTACAGTGACAGCAGTACAGGGGATTTGCTTGTGCATATATTAAATCCTTGCATCTAGTATGCAACTCATCATGCTCCAGATGTTGCAAGCCACACACCACACATTGTTAGAAATGCAATGCTATATTTAAATAAAGAAATATAATTATTGGAGACTGAAATTTTGCAAACTGTTTACTGATCCCCTAAATGTTGGCAGCTACAACTAGCTGTAATTACAAGTGCCTACAGTTTCTTGTGATCCCACTTCACCTCTGGCCTTAAATTGACAGGCCAATGCTCCAGACTCCAGATTACCTTCGAGCAAGCCCATGGGAGTTGTTTTAGTATATTACATCTACAAAATATTGCCATCATATAACATCACAATACAGATGCAAAATAATCCGTTTTTTAAATAACGGGATAGCAAGCCAGTAAGCCTGTAGTTGACCAGGAGCTTGAAATTTACAAGCATTTTTGATCTGCAAGGTTGTGATACAAAGCAACAATTAAACACTAATTGACCTGAGGTAGTATTTATTGAACAATAGTTATATTTGGTGGCACTAAAGATACATAACTCCACCATAGAAGCAGAACAATACTTTGTGTGTTGCACACTGTAGCACTTCTTTTGTAAAACAGTATATCATTTGACTTACTGTGAGAAATGCCGTGGGAGTTATTTATATTTATTAAATGTAGAATCGTACAACACAGAAGGAGACCATTTGGCCCATCCAGTCTGCGCTGGCACTTTCAAAGAGCAATCTAATCAGACCTACTCCCCCAGTCTACCGATACCCCTTCAATTTTTTCTCCTTTAAATATTTATCCAGTTTCCTTTCATAGGGTGGTAGATCTAGATTCAGTAGTATCCTATCTGGCAGTGCATTCCAAATCCTAACCATTCATTGCATAAAGTTATTTCCTCATGTTGTCTCTGGTTCTTTTGCCAATCACCTGAAATCTATGCCCTCTTGTTAATGGACCCTTCAGCCATTGGGAACAGTTTCCCTTTATTCACTCTATCTAAACCCTTCATGATTTTAAAGATCTCTATTATATCTCCTCTTAATCTTCTCTACTCTAAGTAGAACTTTCTTCCCCTTCTCTAGTCTATCCCTATAACTGTAATCCCTCATCCCTGGAACCATTCTAATAAGTCACTTCTGTACTCTCTCCAAAGCTTTCATGTCTGTGAATACAGAAACTAAGCCCTTTTGCATACCTACAACCTGCCCAGACACCCTCAACTCTATTCTGTATTGCTTCTACCCTGCCAGGAAACACTGCCATTTTTCTCCACCCCTCGCATCACTAACATTCCCACATATCCCACTGACCCTCTTCTCCTTTGTTGCTACCCTGCCCAAATGCACCTCATAGCTTTCTCTATATTGTCCCTCCTGTTCTGCTTGCTCTCGTACTTCAATTCATCCTCCAAACTGCGATCGTTCTATGTAAACAGCTTTCCGCATCCCCCACCCTCCACCATTCCTTAATTTCCACTACTCTGACCTGCCATTAGGCTTAACTTTTTATGAACCTCTGGTTCCTCTATTCCCCCAGGTGATATACTATTATTTGTTAACTTTTAATTAAGTGGTTTTCTCATTCAAGCATGAATTAAATGATCATTTGGAATAAACAAAAAGAAATAAAATGATACAAGAATGCATCATGATAATCCGTAAATGCTGTGTAAAATAATGAGTTACTTTGTGCAATACTTGTCCAAATGTGGTATATTCCAAGTCTGAATATAATTAAAGACTCATTTCCTAACATGTACAATAATACTTGAGCTTCCAGTATATAAACAATTTATGAGGAAATCCTGGATTAATCAACGATCTACCCAAATATAAAATTCTCTAAACATCAGAGATCCAGCTTTGTACTCAGTTCTTGAGAAATCATCACCTTTGAGAACAGCAGCGCAATCCTTTTGAGAGGAATGGTGCTGAGTCAACCTGCTGGAGGTGACAGAATTTTTGCCAAAGCAGCGACAGCACGTCTGCTAAAATTATAACATTATTTTCAGTATGGCCCTAGGATAGCTATCTGTAAATTTTTAGTATTTACTGGCTATACTAGTGCCGTTTGCATGGAGTGAGGCTGTAAGTTAGGTGTGGGTATTTTCGTTGTCTGGGGGCGGTGGAATGTACTCTTTGGTTTTTTTCTTTCTCAGCCTCAAAAGGTACAGGGGAAAAAAGTTGATTGTAAATAGCTGGTAAGATATTACACAAGCAAGTTTTTTTTTCATTGTAAGAGTAAGTAATGGCAGGGCAGCTTGGCCAAGCGGAATGTACCTCCTGTTCAATGTGGAAAGTAGCGGACATGTCATGTGACCTTAGCAAACATGTCTGTAGAAAGTGTCTCCGGTTGCAGAAGCTTGAGCTTCGGGTTTTGGAGCTCAAGCGGCAGCTGGAGTCACTGTGGCGCCTCCGTGAGGTGGAGGACTATGTGGATGGCATGTTTCAGGAGGTAGTCAAGCCGGTGCCTAGGCAAGCACAGTTGGGGGCTGACTGGGTGGCTGCCGGATGGACAAAGAAGTCAGGGCAGGTAGTGCAGGAGTCCCCAGAGGACATCCCACTTTCTCACCAGTATTCAGTTCTGAGTACCGATGACAGAGAGGTTTCCTCTGGAGAATGCACCAAGTGTCATGACCGGAATGTCATGGCTGACTCGGCTGTGCTGGGATGGAGAAAAAGGGACAAGAGGGCAATAGTGGTAGGGGATTCTATGGTTAGAAGAACAGATAGACGTTTCTGTGGTCGCAGACTTGATTCCAGGATGGTATGTTGCCTCCCTGGTGCAAGGGTCTTGGATATCACCGAGCGGCTACAAAGTATTCTGGAGGGTGAGGGTGCACAGCCGGAGGTCGTGGTCCACATTGGTACCATTGACATAGGTAGAAAGAGGGATGAGGTCCTGCAAAAAGAATTTACAGAGCTAGGCAGCAGATAAAAAAGTAGGACCTCAAAGGTTGTAATCTCTGGGTTTCTTCCGGTGCCACGGGCTAGTGAGTATATGAATAGGAGGTTAGAGCAGATTAATGCATAGTTGGGGAGATCGTGCAGGAGGGAGGGCTTTAGATTCTTGGATCACTGGGCCTGTTTCTGGCGAAGGTGGGATCTGCATAAGATGGACAGGTTGCACCTGAACCAGAACGGGACCAGCATCCTTGCTGGGAGGTTTGCTAGTGCTGTTGGGGATTTAAACTAATTTGGCAGGGGGATGGGATACAGAGTGGAAGCACAGTAGGGGGTGATGTACAATCAAATATAAATGTGTAGCTAAGTTACTGGAGGACACAGTAAATGTAGTTCTGTTAAGGTTCAGGAAAATAATGCAATGCTGGATTGTATCTATTTTAATGCAAGGAGTCTTACTAGTAAGGCAGATGAATTGAGGGCGTTGATTAACACATTTCTCTTTGGGCCTCCTTATCTCGAGAGACAATGGATACTCGCCTGGAGGTGGTCAGTGGTTTGTGAAGCAGCGCCTGGAGTGGCTATAAAGGCCAATTCTGGAGTGACAGGCTCTTCCACAGGTGCTGCAGAGAAATTTGTTTGTTGGGGCTGTTGCACAGTTGGCTCTCCCCTTGCGCCTCTGTCTTTTTTCCTGCCAACTACTAAGTCTCTTCGACTCGCCACAATTTAGCCCTGTCTTTATGGCTGCCCGCCAGCTCTGGCGAATGCTGGCAACTGACTCCCACGACTTGTGATCAATGTCACACGATTTCATGTCGCGTTTGCAGACGTCTTTATAACGGAGACATGGACGGCCGGTGGGTCTGATACCAGTGGCGAGCTCGCTGTACAATGTGTCTTTGGGGATCCTGCCATCTTCCATGCGGCTCACATGGCCAAGCCATCTCAAGCGCCGCTGACTCAGTAGTGTGTATAAGCTGGGGATGTTGGCCGCTTCAAGGACTTCTGTGTTGGAGATATAGTCCTGCCACCTGATGCCAAGTATTCTCCGAAGGCAGCGAAGATGGAATGAATTGAGACGTCGCTCTTGGCTGGCATACGTTGTCCAGGCCTCGCTGCCGTAGAGCAAGGTACTGAGGACACAGGCCTGATACACTCGGACTTTTGTGTTCCGTGTCAGTGCGCCATTTTCCCACACTCTCTTGGCCAGTCTGAACATAGCAGTGGAAGCCTTACCCATGCGCTTGTTGATTTCTGCATCTAGAGACAGGTTACTGGTGATAGTTGAGCCTAGGTAGGTGAACTCTTGAACCACTTCCAGAGCGTGGTCGCCAATATTGATGGATGGAGCATTTCTGACATCCTGCCCCATGATGT
Organism: Heterodontus francisci; assembly: GCF_036365525.1. NCBI lineage: Eukaryota > Metazoa > Chordata > Chondrichthyes > Heterodontiformes > Heterodontidae > Heterodontus > Heterodontus francisci. The sequence continues at coordinate 22,719,905 of NC_090393.1, forward strand.
TCGTTTTCTTGAGGCTGATGGTTAGGCCAAATTCATTGCAGGCAGACGCAAACCTGTCGATGAGACTCTGCAGGCATTCTTCAGTGTGAGATGTTAAAGCAGCATCGTCAGCAAAGAGGAGTTCTCTGATGAGGACTTTCCGTACTTTGGACTTCGCTCTTAGACGGGCAAGGTTGAACAACCTGCCCCCTGATCTTGTGTGGAGGAAAATTCCTTCTTCAGAGGATTTGAACGCATGTGAAAGCAGCAGGGAGAAGAAAATCCCAAAAAGTGTGGGTGCGAGAACACAGCCCTGTTTCACACCACTCAGGATAGGAAAGGGCTCTGATGAGGAGCCACCATGTTGAAGTGTGCCTTTCATATTGTCATGGAATGAGGTGATGATACTTAGTAGCTTTGGTGGACATCCGATCTTTTCTAGTAGTCTGAAGAGACCACGTCTGCTGACGAGGTCAAAGGCTTTGGTGAGATCAATGAAAGCAATGTAGAGGGGCATCTGTTGTTCACGGCATTTCTCCTGTATCTGACGAAGGGAGAACAGCATGTCAATAGTCGATCTCTCTGCACGAAAGCCACACTGTGCCTCAGGGTAGACGCGCTCGGCCTAATTTGGCAGGGGGATGGGATACAGAGTGGAAGCACAGTAGGGGGTGATGTACAATCAAATATAAATGTGTAGCTAAGTTACTGGAGGACACAGTAAATGTAGTTCTGTTAAGGTTCAGGAAAATAATGCAATGCTGGATTGTATCTATTTTAATGCAAGGAGTCTTACTAGTAAGGCAGATGAATTGAGGGCGTTGATTAACACATGGTAATATGATATTGCTATCACTGAGACATGGTTGAGGTAAGGGCAGGATTCGCAGCTTAATACCCCAGGGTATAGAATCTTCAGACGTGATTGGTGGGGGTGGGGGGGGGGTGGTGGTAAAAGAGTAGGTGGCATTGCACTGTTGATTAAGGAGTCAATTACTGCAGTAAGGAGGGATGATATCCTAGAAGGTTCCTCTACTGAGACCATATGGGTAGAACTTAAAAACAAAAAGGGGGCAATCACTTGGCTGGGAGTGTACTACAGGTCTCCAAACAGTCAGGCAGTAGTAGAGGAGCAGATATGTAGGCAAATCTCAGAGAGATGCAAAAATAATAGGGTAATTATAGTAGGGGATTTCAACTTCCCCTATATGAGAGGGGATAGTCTTAGTGCAGAAAGCTTAAAGGGGGCGGAATTCTTCAAGTGCATTCAGGAGAGCTTTTTGAGCCAGTATATAGAGAGTCCTACAAGAGAAGGGGCAGTACTGGACTTAATCCTAGGGAATGAAGCTGGACAAGTGGTAGAAGTGGCAGTGGGGGAGCATTTCGGGGATAGTGACCATAACTCTGTAAGATTTAAGGTTGTTATGGAAAAGGGCATAGAAGGTCCGGAAATAAGAGTACTGAATTAGGGGAAGGCAGATTTCAATATGATAAAACAGGATCTGGCCAAAGTGAACTGGGAGCAGCTTCTTATAGAAAAGTTTACGTCAGACCAGTGGCAGTCATTTAGAAGGGAAATTATGAGGGTTCAGGTGGCAGCATCTTCCTGTAAAGGTGAAGAGTAGGTCCAACAGGTCAAGGGAACTCTGGATGTCAAGGGATATAGAGGATTGGATAAGGGAAAAAAAAGGAGGCATATGGCAGATTCAGAGTGCTGAAAACAGCAGAGGCCCTAGAGGAGTATAGAAAGTGTAGGGAAGTACTTAAAAAAAAAAAGTAATTAGGAGAGTGAAGAGGGGGCATGAAAAATCACTGGCAGACAAGATAAAGGAAAATCCCAAGGCGTTTTGTAAGTATGTTAGGGGCAAGGGGATAACCAAGGAAAAAGTGGGGCCTATTAGGCATCATAGAGGCAATCTGTGTGTTGAGCCGGAGGACATAGGTGAGGTTTTGAACGATTAATTTTCATCTGTGCTCACTAAGGAGAGAGACGATGTAGGTGTAGTGATCAGAGAGGGGGATTGCGAATATACTTGATCAAATTAGCATTGTAAAGGAGGAGGTATTGGCTGTATTAGCGGGCTTAAAGGTGGATGAATCCCCAGGCCCAGATGAGATGTATCCTAGGCTGCTATGTGAGGCAAGGGAGGAGATAGTGGGGGCTCTGACACAATTTTCAGATCCTCTCTAGCTACAGGAGAGGTACCAGAGGATTGGAGGACAGCGAATGTGGTACCATTATTCAAGAAGGATAGCAGGGATAAACCAGGTAATTACAGGCCAGTGAGTCTAACATCAGTGAACAAAGAACAGTACAGCACAGGAACAGGCCATTCGGCCCTCCAAGCCTGCGCCGATCTTGATACTAAAACCTTCTGCACTTCCGGGGTCCGTATCCCTCTATTCCCATCCTATTCATATATTTGTCAAGATGCCTCTTAAACGTCTCTATGGTACCTGCTTCCACCACCTCCCCCGGCAACAAGTTCCAGGCACTCACCACCCTCTGTGTAAAGAACTTGCCTCGCACATCCCCTCTAAACTTTGCCCCTCTCACCTAAGCCTATGCCCTGTAGTAACTGACTCTTCCATCCTGGGAAAAAGCTTCTGACTATCCACTCTGTCCATGCCGCTTATAACTTTGTAAACCTCTATCATGTCGCCCCTCCACCTCCGTCGTTCCAGTGAAAACAATCCGAGTTTATCCAACCTCTCCTCATAGCTAATGCCCTCCAGACCAGGCAACATCCTGGTAAACCTCTTCTGTACCCTCTCCAAAGCCTGCACGTCCTTCTGGTAGTGTGGCGACCAGAATTGCACGCAATATTCTAAGTGTTGCCTAACTTAAAGTTCTGTACAGCTGCAGCATGACTTGCCTATTTTTATACTCTATGCCCCGACCGATGAAGGCAAGCATGCCGTATGCCTTCTTGACTACCTTATCCACCTGCGTTGCCACTTTCAGTGACCTGTGGACCTGTACGCCCAGATCTCTCTGCCTGTCAATACTCCTAAGGGTTCTGCTATTTACTGTATACTTCCCACCTGCATTAGATCTTCCAAAATGCATTACCTCACATTTGTCCGAATTAAACTCCATCTGCCATTTCTCCGACCAAGTCTCCAACCGATCTATCTCCTGCTGTATCCTCTGACAATCCTCATCATTATCCGCAACTCCACCAACCTTTGTGTCGTCTGCAAACTTACTAATCAGACCAGCTACATTTTCCTCCAAATCATTTATATATACTACAAAGAGCAAAGGTCCCAGCACTGATCCCTGCGGAACACCACTAGTCACATCCCTCCATTCAGAAAAGCACCCTTCCACTGCTACCCTCTGTCTTCTATGACAGAGCCAGTTCTGTATCCATCTTGCCAGCTCACCTCTGATCCCATGTGACTTCACCTTTTGTATCAGTCTGCCATGAGGGACCTTGTCAAAGGCTTTACTGAAGTCCATATAACATCCACTGCCCTTCCTTCATCAATCATCTTTGTCACTTCCTCAAAAAATTCAATCAAATTAGTGAGACACGACCTCCCCTTCACAAAACCATGCTGCCTCTCGCTAATAAGTTTGTTTGTTTCCAAATGGGAGTAAATCCTGTCCCAAAGAATCCTCTCGAATAATTTCCCTACCACTGATGTAAGGCTCACCGGCCTATAATTTCCTGGATTATCCTTACCACCCTTCTTAAACAAAGGAACAACATTGGCTATTCTCCAGTCCTCTGGGAGCTCACCTGTAGCCAATGAGGATGCAAAGATTTCTGTCAAGGCCCCAGCAATTTCTTCCCTTGCCTCCCTCAGTATTCTGGGGTAGATCCCATCTGGCACTGGGGACTTATCTACCTTAATGCTTTGCAAGACACCCAACATTTCCTCCTTTTTGATAATGAAAGGTAGGGATGGTAGTGGTAGGGAAATTGGAAAAAATTCTGAGAGAGAGGATTAATCTCCACTTGGAGAGGCAGGGATTAATCAGGGATAGTCAGCATGGCTTTGTCAGGGGGAGATCGTGTCTAACAAATTTGATTGAGTTTTTTGAGGTGGTAACTAGATGTGTAGATGAGGGTAAAGCAGTTGATGTAGTCTACATGGACTTCATTAAGGCTTTTGATAAGGTCCCACATGGGAGATTCGTGAAGAAAGTAAAAGCCCATGGGATCCAGGGCAATTTGGCAAATTGGATTCAAAATTGGCTTAGTGGAAGGAGGCAGAGGGTGATGATAGTGTGTTGTTTTTGTGAATGGAGGCCTATGACCAGTGGGGTACCGCAGGGATCGGTGCTGGGACCCTTACTGTTTGTAGTGTACATTAATGATTTAGACGTGAATATAGGAGGTATGATCAGTAAGTTCGCAGATGACATGAAAATTGGTGGTGTTGTAAATAGTGAGGAGGAAAGCCTTAGACTAGAGGACGATATAGATGGGCTGGTAAGATGGGCGGAGCAGTGGCAAATGGAATTTAATCCTGAGAAGTGTGAGGTGATGCACTTTGGGAGGTCTAACAAGGCAATGGAATATACAATGGATGGTAGGACCCTAGGGAGTACAGAGGGACCTTGGGGTGCTTGTCCAGAGATCACTGAAGGCAGCAGCACAGGTAGATAAGGTGGTTAGGAAAGCATACGGGATACTTGCCTTTATTAGCCGAGGCATAGAATATAAGAGCAGGGAGGTTATGATGGAGCTGTATAAAACGCTGGTTAGGCCACAACTGGAGTACTGTGTACAGTTCTGGTCACCACGCTATAGGAAGGATGTGATCGCAATGAAGAGATTCACCAGGATGTTGCCTGGACTGGAGCATTTCAGTTATGAAGACAGACTGGATAGGCTGGGGTTGTTTTCCTTGGAGCGGAGAAGGCTGACGGGGGACCTGATTGAGGTATACAAAATTATGAGGGGCATTGATGGGATAGGTAGGAAGAAACTTTTTTTTCCCTTAGCAGGTTTAGAGGGGAAGTTGAGGAGAAACTTTTTCACCCAGAGGGTGGTTGGAATCTGGAACACACTGCCTGAGGAGGTGGTGGAGGCTGGAACACTCACGACATTGAAGTAGTATTTAGATGAACATTTGAAATGCCATAACATACAAGGCCAAGTGCGGGGAAATGGGATTAGTTAGGACGGGTGCTTGATGGTCGGCACAGGCGCATTGTGCTAAAAAAAGCTCTATGACTCTATGACCAAAATGATACATTTCCAATTACTTGATGTAAACATGCAGTGGGATAATTTTGCTGTTTGACAGTTTAACGGTGTAACTCAAAGTGGGAGGCTGGGTTTGGTGGGAGGCTGGCTGGTGTGTTGGGTCTGAACATGAATCTCACTTCTGGGAGCTGGGTTTGATCCAGCCCAGATTAATAGAAATAAGTCTTTTCTCTCTGCTGTGTAATATTCAGAGAGTGAAGCATGGTTGGGTGGTCGTAATCACTGAGTGTGTAGCGCAAAACTGATCATCGTTCAGGACCAATTGATCAGAAAAGGCACAAGGATGTGACAAAAATGGTAGAATAACTCAGAATGGTGTGATGTTCTCCTGAGGTTGGGGCGCAACAAGGTCCTTTGCATCTAATTTGTACTGTACCCAATACTGGATGTTAAAGCTAATAGTGGAAGAGTATTTCAGTCTCCAGCAGTCGTGTTCTTCATCTTGATAAGGAAGAAATATCACTTCAGAAAATGTATACAAGGAAAGCCAACATCTATTGTGAAACGTATTCAATGGTGTCTCACTGAATAAACCATAAAATAGAAATTATCTGTTTCCAACGCCGCAGAATGATGGTTCACATTATTGCCCTAAGCCTCACCTTCATCCTACAACTTACAAGTTTTAAAAGCCACACTGATCATCATCTGAACAATACCTTTTGATTTACCTCAGCTTCTCTCATGCTGTTTTCAACCATGAAGGTGTTATTGATCTTGAGTCTTCACTCAGGTTGCTTTATAATCAATATGTAACAGAATAAACAAGAAACAGGCTGGATACCCACTCGATACAATATTCATCAAACCTAAAGTCATGGCTGCAATTTTCGTCATCATGAGTTGAATAAATTTATGCAATTATATCAATAAAATGCAACCTCTCCTGGGGACCTGTTGAGCACAGACAGACTGAAGTGCATATGGTGCTATGTGTAGAAACTTCGTAAATGCATTCAGGAATACCCTGTTTACTGTGTTACACCCAACCCCTTAAATGCAGTCTGTAGATCAATCATTATAGTCAAGTTAGATTCTAAAAAATGACTAAAATCAATTCAGCAGAACATTCAGCACCACATGCAGTGAAGGAAGAGCAACAACAGCTTATCAAAAGTAGGGTAGGCAGCTCTCCTTGAACATATTCCATATCACATGACCTGCTGCCTCCAACTGCTGGAACCTCACACACCCATCATGTCCATGCTTGTGGCGCACTGCCTTCCCAGGCTAATTGAAAAGCCAGTAGATTCTTCATTACCTGATTGGATAATTCTTGACTGTCAGTCCCCAAGTCTGATATTTTTATAACTAATGAACAAAAGAGTTGAAAGAATTTTTTTTCAAAAACACAGTTTTTTTTACTGCCCTTGTGTTTTCTCTCCTTGGTTGCTTGCAGCAGTATCCTGGAGATTGGACATTAATTCCTGGAGACTCCTGGGCAATCCTGGAGGGTTGACGACTCTAATTGAAGAGAATGCTTTGAAAACTTGTTTTCTCTACAGGGATCTGACAAAGCAACAAGGTTTCCTGCCTTCATTTGTCACAGGCCTCTGGAGCTCATTGAATGTAAATAATCAGACATCGGCCACCCTATGAGAACCACACAGTAATGACTGCTGAGGTGTCAGACATCCCAGTACTTATTAAGTGACCAATCATTATATTCAGATTTGTTCCTGGAGTAAGAAGAGAGAACCTTGGCATTAAGGCTGTTTTCAGAAAAAAAATAAGTAGATACTTGAAAAGAATTAAGATCAGCTTTTACATTTTTCTGTTTGTGACCTTTGCTACTTAAAGATGAAATTAACTGTTACAATGAAAAGAGGTCCACATTTCTCAAGTTTTTCATTTATCAGTTTTTATTGCTGATGAGTTTTTATACATTCTTTGAACTTTAATTTTTGATACTGAGACATTTGTTTGGAGGGAGTTACTGATCCTGACAGTGTGATTGGCCTGTATAAATATCAATAGAGATGCATGGTGTTGACTGAGAGGAGTTACTGAGACGAAAACAATAAGACAGCTTGGCAGAAGACATCAGCAACTGACCTCCACAGTGTGTCTATAGGCACTTCAAGGATCTGTCAGAGGAGCCTTTGATCAAAAAGTGTGATTATCCAAGGCTGCCATTGAATATTTGTGTGACCTACTTTGCAAAGATTTTCAACTTTTCTCCACTGTTTAGCCTATTACAGTGACCACTACCCTTTATTTTTTTGGTACTGGATACTTTCACAGTGTCAGAGGATCTGTGCAATTTCAGCCAGAGAGTAGTTATGGTAGTTATGTGACAGGTCGTGGGCATAATCCTCAACTGAGCTGCAGTGTTCAAGTCGCTTGGTATCAAACCCAGACAGCAAAGAAAGGAAGACAGGGAGTTCTACCACATTACTCAGTTGCTCAGAGTGCAGGCTGCCATTGTTGGCTTATATATGACGTTGAAGGCAGCAGAAGAACAACTGCTAAGATTTGTTGAACAAGAAAGCGTCCCATTCACTAAATGTTTAGATTATCTGCAATGCCAACCACAAGATCCTACATGTGAATCCCAACTATGCAGACAGCTGCCACTTTGCATTCATTTTACACTACTCAGTACTTTGTGATCTCTTCCATGAAGGCAATCGTGTCCAAAGATGGTTCCTCACAGACAATACAGCTGTGGCTCATGACTCCACTGAGGCAACCGAGAACATGAGGCAGAGGATGCATGCAACCAGGTCCATACAGCAACAGCCATTGTGATCAAAATGACCATAGGACTGTTGACTGCCTGGTCAGATCCAATGGAATCATAAGGGCATGAGAAATAGGAGCAGCAGTAGGTCATATGGCCATTCAGTATGATCATGACTGATCTTCTACCTCAATTCCACCTTCCTGAACAATCCTCATATCCCTTAACTCCTTAGTATACAGAAATCTACTTTTATTTATTTAGAGATACAGCACTGAAACAGGCCCTTCGGCCCACCGAGTCTGTGCCGAACAACAACCACCCATTTATACTAACCCTACAGTAATCCCATATACCCTATCACCTACCTACACTAGGGGCAATTTACAACGGCCAATTTACCTATCACCTGCAAGTCTTTGGCTGTGGGAGGAAACCGGAGCACCCGGCGAAAACCCACACCGACACAGGGAGAACTTGCAAACTCCGCACAGGCAGTACCCAGAATCGAACCTGGGTCCCTGGAGCTGTGAGGCTGCGGTGCTACCCACTGTGCTGCCCTTTAGCATGCTATGATCGTCCTTGTGACCCTCTGGGGCATGTACCTTACTGAAGGAAGGATACACTAGCCTTGGAGGAAGTGCAATGAGGATTCATTAGAGAGATTCCTGAGATGAGAGAACTGTCCTATGGGGAGAGATTCAGTAAATTACTGATCTCTTTCTTGAACATGTTCAAAGACTGAGCATCGACTGACCTCTGGGGTAGAGAATTCCAAAAAAACACAATCCTTTGAATGAAGAAATTTCTCCTCATCTCAGTCCTAAATGGCTGACTCCTTATTCTGAGACTGTGACCCCTGGTTCTAGACTCCCCAACCAGGACAAACCTCCTCCCACCATCTACCCTCAGCCCCTTAAGAATTGTATCTGCATCAATGAGATCACACCTCATTCTTATAAATTCAAGGGAATGTGTGCCTAAGGTACGTGCCCCAGAGGGTCACAAGGACGATCATAGCATGCTGCAGGAAGGCTATCTAATTTGTTTTGATGATGAGGAGTCAGTGCCATCCGAGGAAAGGGAGCTGCATGCCCCTGCAATTTAGGAGCATCAAGAGTTGGAGGGTTCATCCCTGGCTGCTGCAGGGGGCATCTGAAATCCGATTGTGCAGGAGGTGTTCAGCCACTGATCAGCTACAATATCATACTGCACGCTCGCTTCCTTCTGTGCCAATTGCCAAAAAAGAGATCTTCCTTGAAACCACTACCAACCTTAGAACGTGACTGTTGAGCAGTCCTCAATGCCCCAATGTTGAATGCTCCCTTTCTTTAATAGTGTTAATATCCATGACTAACAAATTAAGAGATCAGTGCATTACCCCTGAAATAATCAAGAGTGCCAAGCCTGCTATACTCTCAGCACTACATGAACTGCTATGCCTGTGCTGGGACGAGGGAGCAGTACCCCAGGACATGCGCGATGCCAACATCATCACCCTCTATAAAAACAAAGGTGACCGCGGTGACTGCAACAACTACCGTGGAATCTCCCTGCTCAGCATAATGGGGAAAGTCTTTGCTCGAGTCGCTCTGAACAGGCTCCAGAAGCTGGCCGAGCGCGTCTACCCTGAGGCACAGTGTGGCTTTCGTGCAGAGAGATCGACTATTGACATGCTGTTCTCCCTTCGTCAGATACAGGAGAAATGCCGTGAACAACAGATGCCCCTCTACATTGCTTTCATTGATCTCACCAAAGCCTTTGACCTCGTCAGCAGACGTGGTCTCTTCAGACTACTAGAAAAGATCGGATGTCCACCAAAGCTACTAAGTATCATCACCTCATTCCATGACAATATGAAAGGCACAATTCAACATGGTGGCTCCTCATCAGAGCCCTTTCCTATCCTGAGTGGTGTGAAACAGGGCTGTGTTCTCGCACCCACACTTTTTGGGATTTTCTTCTCCCTGCTGCTTTCACATGCGTTCAAATCCTCTGAAGAAGGAATTTTCCTCCACACAAGATCAGGGGGCAGGTTGTTCAACCTTGCCCGTCTAAGAGCGAAGTCCAAAGTACGGAAAGTCCTCATCAGAGAACTCCTCTTTGCTGACGATGCTGCTTTAACATCTCACACTGAAGAATGCCTGCAGAGTCTCATCGACAGGTTTGCGTCTGCCTGCAATGAATTTGGCCTAACCATCAGCCTCAAGAAAACGAACATCATGGGGCAGGATGTCAGAAATGCTCCATCCATCAATATTGGCGACCACGCTCTGGAAGTGGTTCAAGAGTTCACCTACCTAGGCTCAACTATCACCAGTAACCTGTCTCTAGATGCAGAAATCAACAAGCGCATGGGTAAGGCTTCCACTGCTATGTCCAGACTGGCCAAGAGAGTGTGGGAAAATGGCGCACTGACACGGAACACAAAAGTCCGAGTGTATCAGGCCTGTGTCCTCAGTACCTTGCTCTACGGCAGCGAGGCCTGGACAACGTATGCCAGCCAAAAGCGACGTCTCAATTCATTCCATCTTCGCTGCCTTCGGAGAATACTTGGCATCAGGTGGCAGGACTATATCTCCAACACAGAAGTCCTTGAAGCGGCCAACACCCCCAGCTTATACACACTACTGAGTCAGCGGCGCTTGAGATGGCTTGGCCATGTGAGCCGCATGGAAGATGGCAGGATCCCCAAAGACACATTGTACAGCGAGCTCGCCACTGGTATCAGACCCACCGGCCGTCCATGTCTCCGTTATAAAGACGTCTGCAAACGCGACATGAAATCGTGTGACATTGATCACAAGTCGTGGGAGTCAGTTGCCAGCGTTCGCCAGAGCTGGCGGGCAGCCATAAAGACAGGGCTAAATTGTGGCGAGTCGAAGAGACTTAGTAGTTGGCAGGAAAAAAGACAGAGGCGCAAGGGGAGAGCCAACTGTGTAACAGCCCCGACAAACAAATTTCTCTGCAGCACCTGTGGAAGAGCCTGTCACTCCAGAATTGGCCTTTATAGCCACTCCAGGCGCTGCTTCACAAACCACTGACCACCTCCAGGCGCGTATCCATTGTCTCTCGAGATAAGGAGGCCCAAAAGAAGAAGTGCAAAATATACAGTAATAAAAATTTAATTTTCCAGTTTCAACAAACAAATGATGTACTCCTTATTTACACTGATTTCCCTTTGTGACTGCACATCATTACCAATCCTGTCATCTGTTGCTGCCTCTGAGCGCCACGCCACCTCAGGGTGAGGCTAGCAGGAGATGGGTGGCTTCAAATGCTGAACAGAAGGGTCAAAGGACTGATGTGGCCTTCACAAGAACACAAGAATTGGAGCAGAAGTAGACCATATGGCCCATCGAGCCTGCTCTGCCATTCAATACGATCATGGCTGATCTTGGGCTTCAATTCCACTTTCCTGCCCGCTCCGCATATCCCTTGATTCCCTGCAAGACCAAAAATCTATCTATCCCAAACTTAAATGTATTCAATGATGGAGTATCCACAACCCTCTGGGGTAGAGAATTCCAAAGATTCACAATCCTTTGAGTGTAGTAATTTCTGCTCATCACAGTCCTGAATGAATGGCCCCTTATCCTGAGATTAGATTAGATTAGAGATACAGCACTGAAACAGGCCCTTCGGCCCACCGAGTCTGTGCCGAACATCAACCACCCATTTATACTAATCCTACACTAATCCCATATTCTTACCAAACATCCCCACCTGTTCCTATATTTCCCTACCACCTACCTATACTAGTGACAATTTATAATGGCCAATTTACCTATCAACCTGCAAGTCTTTTGGCTTGTGGGAGGAAACCGGAGCACCCGGAGAAAACCCACACAGACACAGGGAGAACTTGCAAACTCCACACAGATTGGGACCAACGCACTGTTAATTCAATCCAGTTCTTCCACAGATCGGCTAACATATCATTTTAAAAACTTTCCAAATTAAAGGAAGACCCACCAAATTGTACCATCTATTAACCCCTGAATGAGGCTAACCAAACCAGGTGTCTTTAAATCAACAAATTAACTCTTTAATTAAAAGAACTAAATTCTTAAACAATATGGACATTTAAAAATAGAAACATTGGAGTCCTTGCAAATTTACAGTCCAATGTTGTTCGAAGTCCCTCGCATTCGTCTGCTGTGGGGAAAAAAGGTTCGTAGTCTAACTTCAGTAGGTGATGCTTTCCTTCTCCAGTGAATTTCAACAATTAACAACTTGCAAACACTGTCAATGGAATCAATCTGACTTTAGAGTTTTTTAAGGGATAAAAGATTGTCACAGTCTAACTTCCCGTTCTTCAATTTAAATTACCAGAGATCTCTGTCTTTGCTTGACTTTTTAGAATTTCGAGAGATTATAATTAAACAGACAAAAAACCTATTTCCTTCAGTTTAAATGGTCAAGTGACACCACAGCTGTCTGTCTTCTGTCTGTGTTCAGTTAGGACAAACTGTCTTACTAACTGCTAGTTCAAACTGAATTATAACAAATGTATCGCATCAGGCTCACTCCCAGTGGATGTTTCTGTGGTATCGAGAATGCACTCTTTGAATCGCAGTCTCCAAATCGCAGCAGCCTCCCAAGGCTTGCTGGCTCTTAAAGCAATACTGATCCCTTGCAAGCCTTAAAGGCAAACGGCATATTCCGATAAAAAAGTACAGGATCATGACATCTCTGTAAACATTTTCCCCAGGTCACTAAGGTTTCTGTTGTTTATTGTTTAAAGAACATGACTTCCAGCAAGGCTGTTTTAAACAACATCGCAGTGTCCTTTCAGTGAACTGTCAACAACAAAGCAAAGTCCAGTTTCTATGAAATCTTCAGCCTTCCAATGAATCCATCTCCTCAATTTAAATACAAGTCCTCAAAAACAAATAATTAAAAAAAATAAAGAAGTACTTTCGTAACACTCACCGCCTACATTCCCCCAGCGGAAACAATTTCCATGGGTGATAGACCGGGTGGGTTGGGAATGAGCTTAAACAAGCTAGAATCACTATGCTGGCTCTCTGGCATGGCCTGTTCTCCTCAACATCTGCTTCCTGCTCCATTGTTAATGATGGTTCATTTCCTTCTCTTCCTAGAGTACTCTCCTTTAATTTGAAGCTTCTGTAGTTGTGGTGCAAATGCAGGGAAGAATGACAGAAAGAGAGGAGGAGTGATCATGACCTCCTTGGGCTGAAAGGGAGATGGAAAAGAAGTTGGTAGGTTGAGAGAGTGCATGTGGTTATGTTGTGAGCTAGCAGGATGCGATTGTAAATGTTGAGGTTTTCATCAGGCACTGGCAATATTCTGCCAACATTGGCATCAGCTGCAGTGATGTGGATGTCTGGAACCTCCTCGTCGGTGTCAGAAATCTGTTGTCCCCGCTGGTGGTCAACTTCTTGGGCATTATATACCCACATCTGAAAAAAGGCAATTAAATGACTTGAGGAGAATGTGGCAAGAGTAATAGGAATGGGAGATGAGAGAGAAATGAATAGGGCCAACTGGAGGAAGGTATTTTGTGATTGTGCAAGGGGCATAGACATAATGTGGGATAGGGAGTTATAGGTGCTAAGCAGAGTGGATTTTTAAGGGTTATTAAGTATGAGTGTTGCTTTAAAAGGGTCAGGAGTGAGATGGTGCCCAGGGTGAACAAGGAAGAAAGGAACGGATGCTTTGAATCTTACCTGCCCTGATTCTTATCATAGAATCATGGGAAGTTTAAAGCATAGAAAGAGGCCGCTTGGCCCATCGTGTCTGTGCCGGCCGAAAAACGATCCACCTATTCCCATTCCACCTTCTAGCATTTGGTCCTTAGCCCTGCAGCTTACAGCACTTGAGGTGCATATCCAGACTCCTTTTGAATGAGTTGAGGGTCTCTGCCCAAGTACTCTTTCAGGCAGTGAGTTCCAGACCATCACCACCCTCTGGGTGAAAAGGTTTTTCCACATCTCCTCTCTAATTTTTGTACCAATCACTTTAAATCTATGCCCCCTCGTCACTGACCTCTCTGCTAAGGTGAATAGACCCTTCACCTCCACTCTATCCGGGCCCCTCAAAATGTTGTACATTTCAATCAGATCTCCCCCCAGCCTATCCAATCTTTCCTCACAGCAGTACTTTTCCAGTCCTGGTAACATCCTTATAAATTTCCTTTGTACCCTCTCTCCTGCAATTACATCCTTACTGTAATGAGGTGACCAGACCAGCACATAGTACTACTGTTGTGGCCTAACCAATGAGTTATACTATTCCAGCATAACCTCCCTGCTCTTATATTCTATACCTCGGCTAATAAAGGAAAGGATTCCATATGCCTTCTTAACCACCTTATCGACCTGTCCTACTACCTTCAGGGATCTGTGGACATTTACTGCAAGGTCATTACTTCCTCTACACTTCTCAGTATTTTCCCATTAATTGTGTATTCCTTTGCCTTGTTTGACCTCCCCAAATGCATCACCTCACACTTCTCCAAGTTGAACTCCATTTGCCACTTTTCTGCCCATCTGACCAGACTATCAATATCTTCCTGCAGCCGACAGCTATCCTCCTCACTATCTACCATACGGCTAATCTTTGTGTCGTCCGCAAACTTCTTGATCATGCCCCCTACATTTACGGCAAAATTGTTAATATACACCACAAAAAGCAGGGGACCCAGTACTGAGCCCTACAGAACGCCACTGGAAACAGCCCTCCAGTCGCTAAAAAAGCCGTCAACAATTGGCCTTTGTTTCCTGCCACTGCGCCAATTTTGTATCCATCTTGCTGCATTTCCCTGGATCCCATGGGATTTTATTTTTATAACCAGTCTGCCATGTGGGACCTTGTCAGAAGCCTTGCCAAAATCCATTTCGACCACATTAACTGCACTACCCTGATCTATTTTATCCTGTGTAATCCTCAGTATGAGGGAGTTGGCAGAGTGCCAGGGCGACCATCCTCTTGGCGGCAAGGCTTGCTATCCAGGAGTCTGTCCCTCATCTGTTTCATCTCTTCCAGGAGAGCTTGCAGGTCATCTTCTGAAAGATTCTCACTAAGATACTGCCCCGTAGCTGGCCTGTGACTGCTCATGGTTCTAGCAAAAGGCTCTTTGGATTGGGGGGGGCGGGGGAATGCCTGGAGTGTAAAAATAAATACTGCAAAGGGATTGAGGAAAGAATCTCTGCAACTCTTGCTGATCCCAAGTGCTCTAATGAAGACACTGTAATTACAGTAGTTACACCACTTCTGCATTTAAGTTTGCTGGGCCTAAGCTGCTCATTGTGATTTTAGAACACAATTACACCAGAACTTATGTCATTTTATATACAAGTTAACTTACCCAGGATACTTGCTTACAACTCACTGTTGTTCACTGTCTCTGGGTCAAGGGTGACGCAGTGGTTAGCACTGCAGCCTCACAGCTCCAGCGACCTGGGTTCAGTTCTGGGTACTGCCTGTGTGGAGTTTGCAAGTTCTCCTTGTGACCGCATGGGTTTCTGCCGGATGCTCCGGTTTCCTCCCACAGCCAAAGACATGCAGGTTGATAGGTAAATTGGCCATTGTAAATTGCTCCTAATGTAGGTAGGTGGTAGGAGAATGGTGGGGATGTGGTAGGGAATATGGGTTTAATGTATGATTAGTATAAATTGGTGGTTGTTGGTCGGCACAGACTTGGTGGGCCGAAGGGCCTGTTTCAGTGCTGTATCTCTAAATAAAAAATAAATAAAATCCTGGAATTCACAACTTAACAGCACTGCCGCAGTTCAAGAAAGCAGTTCACCACCACCTTCTGGAGGGCACTTAGGAATGGATAATAAATGCTAGCCTTGTTAGCAATCCCATGAATGAATGAATACACTCTTCTGCTGGTGAACAACAAAACCTAATGGAGCAATAGAGATTGAGGACATAATGTAAAGAAGTTTTGAATTGAGACTATTTGTAAATACAAGATACCCTCACCAAACCCCTCAAGGGTACAGCTCCTCTCAATCCTCTGTTGCATATTACCTTTCATGCAATGTTACAATGACAGCGAAGATGCAATAAAAACAGAAAGTGTTGGAAATACTCAGCAGGTCTGGCAGCATCTGTGAAGAGAGAAACAGAGTTAACGTTTCATGTCTGTGACCTTTCATCCGAACTTGTGAAGAGACAGTTGCATTGCCAACAGCTGACAGCATGTTCACAAGGGACACTGCAGACACTGAGTGAAAAGACATAGTGAATTAGTCTGTAGTGTGAAATATTTGTGTTCTTTGCAAAGGAGAAGCTTTCACACAATCAGAAGCAAAAGACTACCACAGATGAAGGAAAGGCAAGCATCTAGCCCCTGAGTAGGCATAAGGAGGCAAATCTGTAACCCTAGGCAGACACTTTAGGAAGCTTGTGGGCAATGGAGAAGTTGGAGAAAAACTGTCAGGTTCAGATTAGTAATGGGATGGAACACTTAGAGTATTGCGAGCTTTTTCTTTCTTCAGACATTCTGATTACTTTAAAGGCTTCCTATTACTGATCAATCACACATTCTAATTCATTACTCAGAGTGCACCTTCCTGAAATGAATGTCCTATCTGTCACTCACAGGTGCTGAAGATTTGACAAAGAAAATCTGGCACCTCCAAAGGACCATGTCTGATTCATCCACTCCAATATTGCAACTTACTTATTCCAGCACCAGCCCAGATACACCCACTTGGGAGAAGGGCATATAACAAGATAATTCATAGAACACCAGTAAACATGCAAAGTTGAGAGGGCATGTTGAGGAAACCGGCATTTCTCACCAGAGACCAGAATTGTTACAGTGTAGAAGGAGGCCATTCAGCCCATCGTGTCCACACCGGCTTTCCGAAAGAGCCATTCCCCCAACTTTGCTGTTGACTGAGAATCACAAGGACCAGGATCTCAAGGGCTCAGTCTTTAAAAGATCTCCAGTACGGTGTCAACTGTTCGTCAGTGGTAGCATTCTTGCCTCTGAGTCAGAGGGTTGTGGGTTCAAGTCCCACTCCAGAGACTTGAGCGCCAAATCTAGAATGATACTCCAGCACAGTATTGAGGGAATGCTTCACTTTTGGAGGTGCCGTCTTTCAGATGATGTCTGTCCTCTCAGGTTGACATAAAAGATCCCATGACACTATTTTGAAGAAGAGCAAGGGAGTTCTGGTCAATATTTGTCCCTCAATCAACATCACTAGCACAGAGTATCTGGTCATTCTCACATTGCTGTTTATGGAACACTGCTGTGCACATATTGGCTGTGAAGCGTGTTTGGGAGGTCCTGAGGTTGTGAAAGGTGCTAAATAAATGCAAGTTCTTTCTTTCTTTATCTACAGGCAGTGCAGTCTTGTTTCATGTGTTGCAGATGGTGTTAATGTTGGAGTAGGCCACAAACCACATCTGTCACACCATGAAGGAGGGTAAGGCATGAAGTGAGGATCATCCTTTCCTCCTCCATGTCGTCATTACCCTCCTCATCAAAGCACAGGAATATGGAGAATAATAATAGGGAAATCCATAATTTCATTATACACAGTTCCCTTTAAGCTCATAGTAAGTTTCACAAAGTACCTTAACTATCCGGTAATTTTTTTATGTACTGTGTAACTGTAATTTCTAAATATTGGAAATAACTGCCAGCCAAGACAGTGTTTCAGAGTGGCATTCCATGTGATGTTTTATTTTCCTGATCTCCTTCCGCCTGTTGGGCACCATACAGGATCAGCTGTCATCTTTATAGTCGTAGTGATTTGCTGGGGAATTAAGTGGGTAGGAACGTAGAGAAATCCCAGGAACCATCGATATGCCACTCCCTCCTTTATCTGCGTACATCTGGGTGGACTTCGAGCAGGTGATTAGAGTCACAGTGAACTCATGGGAGGGACTTCCCAATTACTAATTTTTTGTGGCCCAGTTTTAGCAGAAAGCCTGTCTGGCAATTTTACTTGCCAAACCATTGAGACAAATATGTTGTGATACATCACATCTGAAGCTACGGTTATAAAACGTAAGAAATAGAAGCAGGAGTAGGCCATTCAGCCCCTCGAGCCTGATACACCATTCGATAAGATCATGGTTGATCTGATTGTGGCCTTAACTCCACTTTCCTGCATGCCCCCCATAACCCTTGACTCCCTTGGAGATCAAAAATCTAACTCGGCCTTGAATATATTCAATGACCCAGCCTCCACTGCTCTCTGGGGAAGAGAATTCCAAAGATTAGCAATCCTCTGAGAAAAGAAATTCCTCCTCATCTTCATCTGAAATGGGAGACCCCTTATTTTGAAACAGTGCCCCGTAATTCTAGATTCCCCCACTAGGGGAAACATCCTCTCAACATCTACCCTGTCAAGCCCCTCAAAATCTAATATGTTTCAATATGATCACCTCTCATTCTTCTAAACTCCAATGAGTATGGGCCCAACCTCCTCAAGCTTTCCTGGTTCTATTATCAGGTCTAACATAGCCTGCTCCCGGGTTGGTTCCAGAATGTATTGTTCTAAGAAACTGGCCTTAATACACTATGAGCTCATCCTCCAGGCTACTTTTGCCAATTTGATTAGTCCAATCAATATGAAGTTTAAATTACCCACGATTATTGCTCATTTGCGAATATATGTCAGTTAAGTGCAACTCTGAGTTGTGGCTCTTTGGAGCATTATTCCACTCCCCATAGTTCTCCACTTAGTAAATTGCTGTCAGGGCAGACAGTAAGCATTTTGGAATGCAGAAAGTTAGCATGCAGGTACAGCAAGCAATTAGGAAGGCAAATGGCATGTTGGCCTTTATTGCAAGAGGATTGGAGTACAGGAATAAAGAAGTCTTGCTACAATTTTACAGGGTTTTGGTGAGACCACATCTGGAGTACTGTGTGAAGTTT
This sequence comes from Heterodontus francisci, assembly GCF_036365525.1. Lineage (NCBI taxonomy): Eukaryota > Metazoa > Chordata > Chondrichthyes > Heterodontiformes > Heterodontidae > Heterodontus > Heterodontus francisci. The sequence goes on from NC_090393.1 coordinate 22,738,665, forward strand.
TGGTCTCCACATTTAAGAAAGGATATTCTTGCGTTGGAGGTGGTACAGCAAAAGTTCACTAAATTAGTCCGTGGGATGAGGGGGTTGTCCTATGATGAGAGGCTGAGTAAATTGGGCCTGTATGAGAGGTGATCACATTGAAACCTACAAAATACTTAAAAGGATAGACAGGGTAGATGCAGGTAAGATGTTTCCCCTGGTTGGGGAGTCTAGAACCAGGGGACACAATTTCAAAATAAGGGGCAAGCCACTTACGACTGAGATGAGGAGAAATTTCTTTACTCAGGGGGTTGTGAATCTTTGAAATTCTCTACCCCAGAGGGTTGTGGATACTCCATCGTTGAATACATTTAAGGCTGGGATAGACAGATTTTTGGTGTCTCAGGGAATCGAGGGATATGGCGAGTGGGCGGGAAAGTGGAGTTGAAGCCTAAGATCAGCCATGATCGTATTGAATGGTTGAGCAGGCTCGATGGGTCTATTTTTTGTGTAAGCAATGTTCCCATTAATTTTTCTTTGTTGTGTGCAGCCTGTTTATTGCACTGCACAGTACTTTCAAGTTTGCTGTGCAGTGAGGCACAAATGCATCTTAGAGGCAACATTGGTTGTGCATAGCCTGTTTATTGCACTGTGTAGTACATTCCAGATTGCTGTGCAACTCTGCACCCACGCAGCTTAGAGGGAACATTGACAGTCAGGGAGGATGAAGTTGAAGAACAAAAGTACCAGTCATACTTCACTGCTGTTATGCACATACTGGTGGCTGTATTGATTGGACACTGTCTTGGGTGAAAACTGCTGTGTGAAGTGGGACCAAATGACAAAAAGGAAAGTGTGCATAATGAGGAAGAAAGGAGGGAAAGGATAAATCGACTTGACTTAGGTTCTATTGTATTCAAACCAGAATGAGTGTTGAGATTTTTCTGTAGTTCTACTATGAAATTAAAATGATTTAGAGCAATGTACCCTGTTACTTTGTGTTTTACAGCCAGCAAATATTCTACTGGATGAGCATGGTCACGTGAGGATATCAGACCTAGGGCTTGCCTGCGATTTCTCAAAAAAGAAGCCCCATGCCAGTGTGTATGTACTTGTTAACCTGTTAATGTGGACAGCTTTGCATGAACAAGACCAGTCTTGTGCTGGTAGACAAGTGCACCCTTTTGTTTTTCTCTCTCTTATTTATATTGTTTATCTTTTAAAATTCACCACTTCCCTATCTCAGCTGCTGGAAATCTGTGACGTAACAAGAGCTTCAAGGAGACAATAAGGGGGAAAGACCCCAAAGGTGTCTCCTTGTGATGCATTGAGGTTGGCAGCGACAACTCTTGTTTTGTATTTAAATTTAAATGATAGACTTAACAGAGCAGTGTTGTTGGGATCATGCTCACCCATTCTCTATATGTCACAGAATTTTCATTTTATAAATATTATACCCCTTGGCTATTGGTTACTTAATATGTTTGCAACTCCCTCACTCATGTACTTTGCAGCTGGATCTAGTTGTACAAATATCAAATTGGAGTGATAGCCATCATTTCTTCAATTTTTATTTTAGCTTTTTCAGTTTTCTCCCTTTTAGCCCTTCTCACCTGAAGGTTCTGATCCTTGCTGATATACAGTTCTACAGGCTTCAGCAACTCTCCAGCACATTTTCCAAGCATGCTACACAACCTATTCCTTCCGCATCCAATGCCCACAAATGCATTTGCTGCACAGTTACTCGATAACAATCAGGAACCAAAATATGGGCAGATTATTTTTCTTTCCCTAGCCCACAGGTGCCAAGACCAACAGTAGTATCATCACCATCAAACAATTTCAGATTAGCTAATTCATCCAAGATGAGGAATGAAACTTGAAGCTGACTTGCTCTGCAGGACTCTTTACTGTGTGGTGCCTTTCCTCTTTGAGCTGTTGGCAGAGATGATCCCTGGGAGAGGTAGCATAGCAGTTACATTACTGGACTAGTAATCCAAACGCCTGGATTTGTAATCCAGAGGCATAAGTTCACATCCCACTAGAACAGCTGGGAAAATTAAATTACGTTAATTAAATAAATCTGGAATAAAAAGCTAGTAGCAGTAATGGTGAGCACGTAACTATTGCATTGTTGTAAAAACTCATCTGGTTCACGAATGTCCTTTTAAGGAAAGAAATCTGCTGTTTTTATCCGGTCTGGCATATATGTGACTCCAGACCCACAGCAGTGTGGTTGGTTCTTAACTGCCCTCTGAAATGGCCCAGCAAGCCACTGAGTTGTCAAAAAGGTGACTCATTACCACTTTCTCAAGCACCTTTAGGGATGAGCCTTGCCAGTGACACCTACATTCCGTGAATGAATTTTTTTTTAAAGTCCTTTTTTTCCCTACAATTTTTGTTGTTGCTACCAAAAAGGAGAGGTAGATTGTGATATGTAACCAGAGGGGTTTTTTTTTATTGATGCTGAAGCTTAGTTTTTTTCTATTGATGTAGTGGGACCCATGGATACATGGCTCCAGAGGTGTTACAAAAAGGAACAGCGTATGACAGCAGTGCAGATTGGTTCTCTCTGGGGTGCATGCTCTTCAAACTCCTTCGAGGGTAAGTCACCAAACAGAAAATGCTATATAAGAATAAGCGTAATCAGGTCTGTCTTATTGGTGCCAAAAGTAAGTGCCTTGGAAATAGCTTTGAAGACTGTCATCATTTTAAATTGTATATGCATTGTCATGGCAGCTGTGCTTTCCTTTTGAACCTGGGTTTGATCGAATTGAGAGGAAAAGTCACCATCTGGAATTTCTGTCCCATAAATGGAGAGGATGTCCAAGACAGTGCTGGAGAGAGAGGCTGTCCTAGAGGGTCAAGAACAGAATCTATTTGGTTAGAGTTAAGAAACAAATGAGGTACCATTACACTACTCGGTGTATTCTATAGAACACCAACTAATGGGAAAGATATAGAGGAATAAATTTGCAAGGAAATTACAGAGAGATGCAAAAACTATAGTGATAGTGGGGTATTTTAATTATCTTACTATAAACTGGGATAACTGGGAAAGGCAGAGCGGAAGAACTATGGAAAAGGACAAGGAGCAATCTGGAATAAAAATACTTAATTGGAGGAGAGCCAATTGCAGTAGGGTGAGAACAGATCTGGCCCAGGTAAATTGGAATCAAAGATTGGCAGGCAAATCTGTAACGGAACAATGGGCTGACTGCAATAGTATGCAGGTACAGCAAGTAATTAGGGAAGCTAATGGAATGTTATTGTTTAGTGCGAAGGGAATTGAATACAAAAGTAGGGAGGTTATGCTTCAGTTATACAGGGCATTGGTGAGACCACATCTGGAGTACTGTGTACAATTTTGGTCTCCTTATTTAAGGAAGGATGCAATTGCATTGGAAGCAGTTCGGAGAAGGTTTACTCGACTAATGCCTGGAATGGGCGGGCTATCTGATGAGGAAGATTGGACAGGCTAGGCTTGTATCCGCTGGAGTTTAGAAGAGTAAGAGGCGATTTGATTGAAACATATAAGTTTCTGAGGCATCTTGACAGTGTGGATGTGGAAAGGATGTTTCCTGCTGGAGAATCTAGAACTAGGGGTCACGATTTAAAAATAAGGGGTCGCTCATTTAAGACAGAGATGAGAAATGTTTTCTGTCAGAGGTTCGTGAGTCTTTGGAATTCTCTTCCCCAAAAGGCAGTGGAAGCAGAGTCTTTGACTATTTTTAAGGTAGAGGTAGATGGATTTTTGATGAGCAAGAGGGTGAAAGGTTATTGGGGGTAGGCGTAAATGTGCAGTTGAGGTTACAATCAGATCAGCCTACACCAGCTCCTAATTCGTATGTTCGTATGACTTTAAGGAGGACACAGTACGGGTACAGTCGCGGTACTTTCCCACAAAGGGAAAAGGTAGGGCAAGCAAAACCAGGGCTCCTGGATGACGAAAGAGAGAGAGTGTTGTATGGTGCCAAGAAGTTGAAAAATCCAAGACATCTCTGGAGGTCTTCCTTGTCTTGTGGGGTAGGCAAATGCCTTACATCTTCAATTTTGCCTGGGTCATGATGGATTCCGCAACCGGAATAGATGGAGGCAAAGAAATTGATCTGACTTACATCTTGCTGTTGAAAATGAGCCCTTCGTGACAAGCTACTTCCATCAGTGAATGGTGATTTCGATCATGTTCTTTGGTTTTGCTCTTTACCGCAATGTCATTGGCAATGCATATGCAACCAAGCATGTTTTCTGGAATTCTGTCCATATGCTGCTGAAACAGATCTTGACTGACAGATAAGCCGAAGGGTAGTCTCTGGAAGCAGCATCTTCCAAATGGTGACCTGAAGGTGGTGACTTATTGAGATTCCTCAGCTAGGTGTACCGACCAATATAATAAAAGCAAAATATGTACCGACCAATATCCATTTATAGCGTCCAACTAGGAGAAGAATTTGGCTCCTGTGACCTTGGTATTCAGTTCCTCTAATGTCGGAATCTTGTGGGGGTATCTCTTTAGATGCCTCGGATCTAGAAATACCCTGATTGCTCCATCCTTCTTTAGCATGCACGTAATTGAGCTGCCCCAGTCTGTGTGATGATGCACACGACGGATGATGCCATTGCATTCCATGTCATCTAACTCGCACTTAAGCTTTTCTTGTATGTGCCCATTGCACTTTCTGGGAGGGTCGATTGATGGAATTGCATCCTCTCTGAGATGCAATATGCCATCGCCTTTGAAATCTTCTATGGCGTCAAGCCTGTCCAGATACATTTGTTGTAGGTCGTGGATTGACTCAATGCGGGTACCCTTGGTGTCTCACCACAGCTGCCACCATGTAATGAGTTCTTTATGTTATTTGATGCAACATAAATGAGATGCATGGAGTCCAACTGGTTGAAGATCTCAAACAGGTTTATTACAGCTAATTTATTATGTACTATACAGAGCAAACTATTTACAAAACCTTACTCTGGGCATGACAGCTGCAGAGTGACTGTGGCATGTAGTCACATGACTGCATCCCAGTGCCTAGTTCATTAGCATACTAAGATCTTAAAGGGACATTACTCTTAAAAGCAATCACACAACAGAGAGAATAAGATGAAGCAGAAAAAGGGTGTATATGACGGATGTCAGGTTGATAATATAAGTGAGAACCAGGTGGAATACTGGAAGTTCAGAAGAGAAGTGAAAAAGGAAATAAGAAAAGCAAAGAGAGTATGAGAATAGACTGGTAGTTAACATAAAAGGGAATCCAAAAGTTTTCCATAGGCACACAAAGCTAGTAAGAGGAGGGGTGGAGCCAATTAGGGACCAAAAAAAGGGATCTACTCAAGAAGACAGAGGGCACAGTTGAGGTACTAAATGAGTCCTTTGCATTTGTCTCTACCAAGGAAGAAGATGCTGCCGAAATCATAGTGAAGGAGCAGGTTGTTGAGACACTGGATGGGATAAAAATTGATAAAGAGGCAGTATTAGAACTAAAAGTTAATAAATTACCAGGACCGGATGGAATGCATCTGAGGATACTGAAGGAAGTAAGAGAGGAAATTGTGGAAGCGCTGATTTAAATCCTCCAATCCTCCTTCAATACGGGGTGGTGCCAGAGGACAGGAGAATTGCAAATGTTACACCTTTGTTCAAAAAAGGATGTAAGGATAAACCTAGCAACTATATAGGCCAGTCAGTTTAACCTCGGCGGTGGGTAATTTTTCAGAGACGATAATCCGGACAAAATTAACAGTCACTTGGACAGTGTGAATTTCTTTCTTTGGCCTCCTTATCTCGAGAGACAATGGATACGCGCCTGGAGGTGGTCAGTGGTTTGTGAAGCAGCGCCTGGAGTGGCTATAAAGGCCAATTCTAGAGTGACAGGCTCTTCCACAGGTGCTGCAGAGAAATTTGTTTGTCGGGGCTGTTGCACAGTTGGCTCTCCCCTTTCGCCTCTGTCTTTTTTCCTGCCAACTACTAAGTCTCTTCGACTCGCCACATTTTAGCCCCGTCTTTATGGCTGCCCGCCAGCTCTGGCGAACGCTGGCAACTGACTCCCACGACTTGTGATCAATGTCACAGGATTTCATGTCGCGTTTGCAGACGTCTTTAAAGTGGAGACATGGACGGCCGGTGGGTCTGATACCAGTGGTGAGCACGCTGTACAATGTGTCTTTGGGGATCCTGCCATCTTCCATGCGGCTCACATGGCCAAGCCATCTCAAGCGCCGCTGACTCAGTAGTGTGTACAAGCTGGGGATGTTGGCCGCCTTGAGGACTTCTGTGTTGGAGATACGGTCCTGCCACCTGATGCCAAGTATTCTCCGGAGGCAGCGAAGATGGAATGAATTGAGACGTCGCTCTTGGCTGACATACATTGTCCAGGCCTCGCTGCCATAGAGCAAGGTACTGAGGACACAGGCCTGATACACTCGGACTTTTGTGTTCCGTCAGTGCGCCATTTTCCCACACTCTCTTGGCCAGTCTGCACATAGCAGTGGAAGCCTTTCCCATGCGCTTGTTGATTTCTGCATCTAGAGACAGGTTACTGGTGATAGTTGAACCTAGGTAGGTGAACTCTTGAACCACTTCCAGAGCGTGGTCGCCAATATTGATGGATGGAGCATTTCTGACATCCTGCCCCATGATGTTCGTTTTTTTGAGGCTGATGGTTAGGCCAAATTCATTGCAGGCAGCCGCAAACCTGTCGATGAGACTCTGCAGGCACTCTTCAGTGTGAGATGTTAAAGCAGCATCGTCAGCAAAGAGCAGTTCCCTGATGAGGACATTCCGTACTTTGGACTTCACTCTTAGACGGGCAAGGTTGAACAACCTGCCCCCTGATCTTGTGTGGAGGAAAATTCCTTCTTCAGAGGACTTGAACGCATGTGAAAGCAGCAGGGAGAAGAAAATCCCAAAAAGTGTGGGTGCGAGAACACAGCCCTGTTTCACGCCACTCAGGATAGGAAAGGGCTCTGATGAGGAGCCACCATGTTGAATTGTGCCTTTCATATTATCATGGAATGAGGTGATGATACTTAGTAGCTTTGGTGGGCATCCAATCTTTTCCAGTAGTCTGAAGAGACCACGTCTGCTGACGAGGTCAAAGGCTTTGGTGAGATCAATAAAAGCAATGTAGAGGGGCATCTGTTGTTCACGGCATTTCTCCTGTATCTGACGAAGGGAGAACAGCATGTCAACGGTCGATCTCTCTGCACGAAAGCCACAGTGTGCCTCAGGGTAGACGCGCTCGGCCAGCTTCTGGAGCCTGTTTAAAGCGACTCGAGCAAAGACTTTCCCCACTATGCTGAGCAGGGAGATTCCACGGTAGTTGTTGCAGTCACCGCGATCACCTTTGTTTTTATAGAGGGTGATGATATTGGCATCGCGCATGTCCTGGGGTACTGCCCCCTCGTCCCAGCACAGGCTTAGCAGTTCATGTAGTGCTGAGAGTATAGCAGGCTTGGCACTCTTGATTATTTCAGGGGTAATGCTGTCCTTTCCAGGGGCTTTTCCGCTGGCTAGAGAATCAATGGCATCACTGAGTTCCGATTTGGTTGGCTGTATGTCCAGCTCCTCCATGACTGGTAGAGGCTGGGCTGCATTGAGGGCAGTCTCAGTGACAGCATTCTCCCTGGAGTACAGTTCTCGGAACGCGTACTGTCCATCCGACTGCTCACCACCTCTGGTCCTGTACAACTACTCAGCATCTATGCTCCAACACTCTGCTCCCCACTTGAAGCTAAAGATCAGTTCTACGAGGAACTCCATAACATCATTAGCAGCATCCCCAACACCGAACACCTATTCCTGCTGGGGGACTTTAATGCCAGGGTTGGGGCCGACCATGACTCATGGCCCTCCTGCCTTGGACGCTGTGGCGTTGGAAGGATGAATGAGAACGGGCAGAAACTGCTTGAGTTGTGTACCTATCATAACCTCTGCATCACCAACTCGTTCTTTCACACTAAACCCTGTCACCAGGTTTCATGGAGGCACCCAAGATCGCGTCGTTGGCACCAGCTAGACCTCATTGTCACAAGGCGAGCCGCCTTAAACAGTGTTCAAATCACACGCAGCTTCCACAGTGCAGACTGCGACACCGACCACTCCCTGGTGTGCAGCAAGGTTAGACTCAGACCAAAGAAGTTGCATCATTCCAAGCAGAAGGGCCACCCGCGCATCAACACGAGCAGAATTTCTCACCCACAGCTGTTACAAAAATTTCTAAATTCACTTGTAACAGCCCTTCAAAACACTCCCACAGGGGATGCTGAGACCAAGTGGGCCCACATCAGAGACGCCATCTATGAGTCAGCTTTGACCACCTACGGCAAAAGTGCGAAGAGAAATGCAGACTGGTTTCAATCTCATAATGAAGAGCTGGAACCTGTCATAGCCGCTAAGCGCATTGCACTGTTGAACTACAAGAAAGCCCCCAGCGATTTAACATCCACAGCACTTAAAGCAGCCAGAAGCACTGCACAAAGAACAGCCAGGCGCTGCGCAAACGACTACTGGCAACACCTATGCAGTCATATTCAGCTGGCCTCAGACACCGGAACCATCAGAGGAATGTATGATGGCATGAAGAGAGCTCTTGGGCCAACCATCAAGAAGATCGCCCCCCTCAAATCTAAATCGGGGACATAATCACTGACCAGCGCAAACAAATGGACCACTGGGTTGAGCACTACCTCGTGTGGATTAATTAATGAATACCTGCACAGATTTGTTAAAGGCAAATCGTGTTTTACTAACTTGATTTGAGTTTTTGATGAGGTAACTGAGAGGATTAATGGGGTTATGCGGTTGATGTGGTGTACATAGACTTCGAAAAAAGGCATTTGATAAAGTGCCACATAGTAGGCATGCCAGCAAAGTTGAAGCTCATAGATAAAAGGCACAGTGGCAGCATGGATATGAAGTTGGCTGAGTGACAGGAAATAGAGTAGTGGAGAATGGTTGTTTTTCAGACTGGAGGAAGGTATGCAGTGGATACCTTCCCCGTGGATCGGTACTAAGACCACTACTTTTCGAGATATATATTAATGATCTAGTCTTGGGTGTATAGGGCACAGTTTTAAATTTGCAATTGACACAAAACTTGGAAGTATTGTGAGTAGTGAAGAGGATAGTGATAGACTTCAAGAGGACATAGCCTGGTGGAAAGAGCGGACACGTGTCAGATTAAATTTAGTACAGAGAACTGTGAAGTGACGCATTTTGGTAGGAAGAATAAGGAGAGATGATATAAAATAAAGGGTGAAATTCTGAAGGGGGTGTAGGAACAGGGAGGCCTGGGGTTATATGTGAACAAATCATTGAAGGTGGCAGGACAGGTTGAGAAGCATTTAAAAGGCATCTGGGATTCTGCAGTTTATAAATAGAGCACGGAGTACAAAAGCAAGGAATTTATTTGAACCTTTATAAAACAATAGTTCAGCCTCAACTGAAGTACTCTGTTCAATTCTGGACACCACTCTTTAGGAAGGATGTGATGGCAAAATCATGAGGGGTCTGGACAGAGTAGATAGGGAGAAACTGTTCCTACTGGCAGAAGGGTTGAGAACCAGAGGACATCGATATAAGGTAAATGGCAAAAGAAATAACAACATGAGAAAAAATCGTTTTGCGCAGTGAGTGGTTAGGATCTGGAATGCAGTGCCTGAGGGTGTGATGGAGGCAGATTCAATTGTAGCTTTCAGAAGTGTATTGAATAAGTACCTGAAGAGAGAAAATTTGCAGAGCTCTGGGAAAGGACTGGAGTGGAACTAGCTGATTTGCTCTTGCAGAGCGCCAGCGTGGTCAAATGGCCTCTTTCGGTGTTGTAACCATTTTATGATTTCTGTGATTGCTATGAATACCAGGTTGCCAACATTTAGTGGAGTTCCACATTCTGACTTGCCATTTTCACCCTTGTTCCTGTGTGCATAAAAATCAGGTTGGCAGTCCAGCTGTCCTCATTTATAGAAGTTCATATATTGTTCTATAAAAGGGTGAAGCAATGAATCTGCAAGGGTTTTGTTTCATAAGATGTGAGCGTCGCTGGTAAGGCCAGCATTTGTTGCCCATCCCTAATTGCCCTTGAGAAGGTAGTGATGAACTGCCTTCTTGAACCAGTGCAGTCCATCTGGTTAGGTACACCCACAGTGCTATTAGGAAGGGAGTTCCAGGTTTTTGACCCAGCGGCAGTGAAGGAACAGCGACAATGTTCCAAATCAGAATGATAGAATCATAGAGTTAGACAGCACAGAAACAGGCCCCTCGGCCCATCGTGTCTGTGCCGGCCATCAAGCTCCTAACTATTCTCATCCCATTTTCCAGCACTTGGCCTATAGCCTTGTATGCTATGATGTTTCAAGTGCTCATCTAAATACTTCTTAAATGTTGTGAGTGTTCGTACCTCTACCACTCTTCAGGGAGTGCGATCCAGATTCCAACCACCCTCTGAGTGAAAAAATCTTTCCTCAAATCCCCTCTAAACCTCCTGCCCCTTACCTTAAATCTATGCCCCCTGGTTATTGACCTCTCTGCTAAGGGAAACAGTTTCTTCCTCTACAACCTATCAATGCCCGTAATAATTTTGTATGCCTCAATCATGTCCCCCCTCAGCCTTCTCTGCTCTAAGGAAACAACCGTAGCCGTTTCAGTCTCTCTTCATCGCTGAAATGCTCCAGCCCAGGCAACATCCTGGTGAATCTCCTCTGCACCCTCTCCAGGGCAATCGCATCCTTCCTATAGTGTGGTGCCCAGAACTGTACACAGTACTCCAGCTATGGCCTAACTAGCATTTTACTCCGGTTTCCTCCCACCGCCAAAGACTTGCAGGTGATAGGTAAATTTGGCCATTGTAAATTGCCCCTAGTGTTGGTAGGTGGTAAGGAATATGGGATTACTGTAGGGTTAGTATAAATGGGTGGTTGTTGGTCGGCACAGACTCGGTGGGCCGAAGGGCCTGTTTCAGTGCTGTATCTCTAAATAAATAAATAAATATAGCTCCATCATAACCTCCCTGCTCTTATATTCTGTGTCTCAGCTAATAAAGGCAAGTGTTCCACATGCCTTCCTAACCACCTTATCTACCTGTGCTGCTGCCTTCAGTGAGCTGTGGCTTAGAGGGGAACTTGCAGGTGGTGGCATTCCCATGCGTCTGATGCACTCATCCTTCTCGCTGGTAAAGATCGCAGGTTTGATAAGTGCTGTTGAAGGAAGCTTGGCAAGTTGCTGCAGTACATCTTGTATATGATGCACACTGCTGCCACTTTGCGCCAGTGGTGGAGGGGGTGAATGTTTCATGTGGTGGATGGGGTGCTGATTAAGCAGGCTGCTTTGCCTGGATGGTGTCGAGCTTCTTGAGTGTTGTTGGAGATGCAGTCAACCTGGCAAGTGGAGAGTATTCCATCACACTCCTGACTTGTGCCTTGTAGGCAGTGGACATACTTTTGGCTTTATAGACCACCATGGGAGGCCTGGGAGGGAGAATGATCACATAAGATTTAAAGCCATATTCCTATTAATATGCATATATCTCAAGTTGCTGCTACCAAAAGATAGTGGTGTACTGATCAATGAAGGAACAGCACTAAAAACAACACTTTCCAAATCTAAAGGCTCATGAAATTCAAACAGCAAACCAGGAAACAAGAAATAGAAGAACAGAAATTGGATATATCTGGGCTTTTGGGGCTGAACCAAGGCTCAGAGGCTACTGGTTGCACACCCACAGCCTAAATTACAATGCTGAGAAGTTTGGAACTGAATTTTTGGTGTTGGTAGCTTAGAGGAAACAGAATGTTAATGCTCTCCTGCCTCCACAATGCCTTTATTCCACAAGTACAGTGAAATAGAACTATACTTATTTTTCAAATAAACTCTCCCATTAGTTCATTTTTATGAAAAATAAAAAATAAGGAAAGAAATTAGCAAAACCATGGATAATGAAAATGAATTTTCTCAAGTCAACACAGTCACAATTCCGAGAGCAGCTTTAATTAATTCTTCTCCTCAATTCTCTTCAAAAAGAAAGCCTGCCAGTAAGGCATGATTCAGTTCTTTTTAAATGTGGTTTGGAAGGCAGGATTCTATGCAGCAGAAGCAAAATCACTGTCTGATGTTGCCCTTTGAAGAGGTGTGCAGACTGATCCAATAAAGGAAAAGAGATGGCAGTGACAGCAGCAGTGACCTCCTGTGGGATGCTCCAATTCAATTGATGTGAAAGAGACCTTGAAGTGTCATGGAGTAAAAGTCAGAGAAGCCAGAGAGATCAGATAGGAGAAAAAAAAAAGGGTCCTCTTGCTATTAGACCCTTCGTCGGCAAAGCAGCAGGAGAATAAATTAGGCAGCTCGTCAGCCACTGAACCTTTGAGTTAGACGTACACTCTGAAGTGGAGTCTCATGCAACAGGACTACTGTCTGGTGGTTCAACAAACAAATTACATTTTTTTAAAAAATAAACTCGACCCATTCAATGTTTGGAGTGGTATGCCCCAGTATATATTCTAAAGAAAATATTTTTTTTCGGATGAAAGGGACAATAAGCCTATTCGTACATCAAACCCAGCTACAGTAAATTTAGTCTATTCGGGAAATACTCTGAATGAAGAAATGTTCAAATTCTGTACAGATAAAGTATATTCACAGATGTTAAAATAGAAAAATCTTTGCTAGCTCCCCAGAGGGCTTTTTGAGTAAAGGGATTATCCAGTCTGTTGCTACACAATGCTGCAAACTAGATAGTTCCAGGCTTAATCCTCAGTCTGCAGTGAATTTAGCTTGTCTCAGCTGTAGCAGCAGATGGGGCACTACAGTTTGCTTCAGTGGCTTAGGCAAGGGAGGGTAAAATTAGCCAGGGTTCCTTTTCATAATCATTGTATACTGCCCCTTGGTGGAAAATGTATATATGTGGCTCCCAGGTGAGGAAAACATTGGCTTAGATGTAATGTCTTGACCCTGTAGTTGAATAGCCTTCTGACACTCACTGTTTTGGCTCACACCTGAAGGTACTGAAGGGCTGTTGGTGCCCATACAGCTGTAAACCAGCAAAAGTCATGCATTCAGGAAAGATGGGAAGTGAATTTAAGTTTTAAAAAGTAGATGAACCTGTCCCTGGAAAAGGAGACTGCATTATGGCGTAATTTATTTTAGTGCTCAAATTTTCTCCCTTTATCTCCTGAAGGCACTATTTCTTGCTGGATTATAATACCAACAGTTTTCCATACCCTTTGGTATCTCACCCAAGTGACTTCTTCATGTATGAGCCTGGGGATAGAGTGCTACCAGGCTAATTCAAGCATGAGTTATTGGACAGTGATTGGGAGCAGAAGCCCTGGCTGACTGTCCCCTCCCTAGCCCAAATGCACTGGCACAAATTTCATTGCTCAGATAAGCTAACTCACTACAGACTAGGATTGGACTCTTAGAATTCCTGGTCTATATGGCTCATTTCCACACTTGGCAGTGCACCTACCAACTGAGTTAATAGGGAGTCCATGCTGACATACTTCATGCTTTAAGCATCTCTCTGTTCCTGTGTAGAGTTAGCTGGAGGCTCAACTGTAAATGTATTTTCAAAAAAACAAAATGAAATCTTGAATGTACCACTACTGTATTGACAGTAGCTGCACAATGCCTATAACTGACCTGCATTGTAGTCGTAAAGCAAAGAGGACAGAGTCGATTGGGAACGAAATGGAAGAATGAGAAAACAATTCAAAAATAATGCATGAGTCCGCTTCTTAAAACAACGGTGTTGAAAAAATATACGACCAAAAAGTTGTTCTCCTGTCATTCTCCATGTAATCCTTGATATATCACAGGATGCAAGCCTTTCAGCCTCAAAATGTCCAACCTCCCAATAGAAATTTCTGGTATTAACATTTGAGTTGTTAAGTTTAGTGACATTATAGACTTTCCCTTTCCTTTCTTTCCCCTTTCCCCCATCATTCCCACACTATTGGCCATCTAGTCAGTCAACAGTGTTACAGTCAGTCTGTTAATATTAAACTTTATTTTTTTCCCCCATTAGGCACAGCCCATTCCGGCAGCACAAAACGAAGGACAAGCACGAGATTGACCGCATGACACTCACAATGGTAAGAAAATGGATCTCAACAAAAACATCATTCACAAATGAAACAGTGAAGCAGCAAGATTTCCTAAATTGAATCAGTCCTGCTGCTGAGCTGCTTCAGAACTCTGTCAAAGAACTGCTGAAACATTATATTTAAACTGATTTAATCTGTTAACTCAAGTTATTAGGAAATAAACATTTATAGTAAACTTTGATTATTTGATTTAATTTGTTTTTTTAAAAATAATTCTTGGGCAGCTTAGAAACAGCAGCCTAAGGAACTATGAAATAAAACAGAAAATGCTTGAAATACTCAGCATATCTGGCAGCGCCTGTGGAGAGAGAACCAGAGTTAACGTTTCAGGTCTGTGACCTTGATCAGTTCTGATGAAAGGTCACAGACCTGAAAAGTTAACTCTATTTCTCTCCACAAATGCTGCCGGACAAGCTGAGTATTTCCAGCATTTTCTGTTTTTATTTCAGATTTCCGGCATCTGCGGTATTTTCCTTTTGTATAAAGAATTATGAATTCAGTTCTAGTCCTTGCCACAGTGGGGCAGTGGTTAGCACCGCAGCCTCACAGCTCCAGCGACCCGGGTTCAATACTGGGTACTGCCTGTGTGGAGTTTGCAAGTTCTCCCTGTGTCTGCGTGGGTTTCCTCCGGGTGCTCCGGTTTCCTCCCACAGCCAAAAAGACTTGCAGGTTGATAGGTAAATTGGCCATTGTAAATTGCCCCTAGTATAGGTAGGTGGTAGGGGAATATTGGAATAGGTGAGGATGTGGTAGGAATATGAGATTAGTGTAGGATTAGTATAAATGGTTGGTTAATGGTCGGCACAGACTCGGTGGGCCAAAGGGCCTGTTTCAGTGCTGTATCTCTAAATCTAAAAAAACATCTAAAATCTACTCATGTAACCTCTTTGGTGAAGTTTCTCCAGTACTGGTTGAACAGAGGAACGTGGGCAAACATTTTGGGAGTGAGTTTTACCTCCTTAGAAACTCTCCTAACCACATACACGGTCACCTCCTCGATCTTGTCATCTCATGTTGCCTTTTTACTCCCATTGTAACTATTGCTGATAAGGCAATCTCTGATCAGTTCCCACTATTGTTCACTATCCATATTCCCCTGTACCCTCTCAACCCTACTTCTTGCTGTGCCCATCCCTGCTAAACATTCTCCCATGAGTCACATACTAATTCACTTTCAAATTCCCAATTATCTAACTTTTGGCCTACAAGTCATCATATTTCTGCAGCTACCGATTTTCTAAATCATATCCTCTCCACTATCTTTTATGTCCTTGGCACCATTAGAGCTGTTACTCTCTTTCACTCTGATCCTTCCCCTGGTATACCACTCATCTCTGCTCCCTTAAGTTCAAGGGCTGCAGATTTGAACATCTTTGGCAAACAATTGGCACAACCATCTATTGCCAGATCTGGCTGGACCACTTAAAAGCATCATCAGATTATGCTCTCCATCACTAAAACTACTCAACATCCAGGAATGCAAAGTTAATTCCTGACTTCTCTCTTCACCTCAGACTATCTTCTTAAACCTCTGTGCTTCCTCCACCCTCACCCGACAATAAATGCAATGACCTCATGGACTTTTTTGTCATAAAGATCGCAACGATCCATTCAGCTGCCTCTGCAACTTCTCTCCCTTCCCAGAGCGCATGAAGATGAACTCCCCCAAATGTTCCCCACTGTCATAGCCCTAGACTCTCATTTTTCTCTAGCTTCTATCCCATCTCCTGGAGTGTTTTCTTGGACCTCATCTTGTCTATGAGACCCACCTCCTGCTCCCTTTATGCTATTCCGATCAAACTGCTGACCACTCAACTTCCTTTCCTGGGCCCCATGTTAGCTAATATTGTTAATAGTTCCATCTCTTCAGGTACTGTTCTCCCCCTCCTTCCACCTCCAAGTCTGCTGTCATCGATCCCCTCCTCAAAATCCTACCCTTGATCCCTCTGTCCTTGCAAACTACCACTCCATTTCCAACTTCCCTTTCTTCCCCAAAGTCCTTGAATGTGTTATTTCCCAAATCTGCATCGTTTTTTTCAGCAATTACATGTTTGAAACCCTCCAATCAGTCTTCCGCCCTGGCCACTGTTGAAATAGCCCTAGTCAAAGTCACTAATGCATTCTTTGTGACTGCAACCCTGATGAACCATCCCTACTCACCCTCAACCTATCTGCAACTTTTGATAGAGTAGGCCACACCATCCTCCTCCAACGCCTCTCCTATGTCATCCAGCTGAGTGGAACTGCCCTTGCTTGGTTCCATTCTTACCTGTCAATTCATAGCCAGAGAATCATCTGCAAGGGGAGGTGGTGGCGTAGTGGTAATGTCACTGGACTAGCAATCCAGAGACCCGAGCTAATGTTGTGGGGACATGGGTTCAAATCCCACCACAGCAGCTGGTGGAATTTCAACTCAATTAATAAATCTTGAATTAAAGAAGCTAGTTTCAGTAATGGTGACCATGAAACTATTGTCAATTGTCGTAAAAATCCATCTGGTTCGCTAATGTCCCATAGAGAAGAAAATCTGCCGTCCTAACCTGGTCTGGTGTACATGCGACTCCAGACCAACAGCAATGTGGTTGACTCTTAAATACCCTCTGAAATGGCCTAGCAAGCCATTCAGTTGTACCAAACAGCTAGAGAAAAGTCTAAAAGGAATGAAACCAGGCAGATCATCCGGTATCGACGGAGGCCATCGGAAACTACAATGGCATACCCAGCCCTGTCGACCCTGCAAAGTCCTCCTTACTGCCATCTGGGAGCTTGTGCCAAAATTGGGAGAGCTTCCCCACAGACTAGTCATGCAATAGGCTGACATAGTCATGCTCACGGAATCATACCTCACAATGTCCCAGACACCACCATCACCAGAGGTGGCGGCACAGTGGTATACAGTTGGGAGGGAATTGCACTGGGAGTCCTCAACATTAACTCTGGACCCCATGAAGTCTCATGGCACCAAGTCAAACATGCACACGGAAACCTCCTGCTGATTACCTCCTCCCACCACCGCCCCCCTCCCCCCCACCCTCAGTTGATGAATCAGTACTCCTCCATGTTGAGCACCACTTGGAAGAAACAATGAGGGTAGCAAGGGCACAGAATGTACTCTGGATAGGGGACTTCAATGTCCATCACCAACAGTGGCTCAGTAGCACTACTACTGACTGAGTCCTAAAGAACATAGCTGCTAGACTGTGTCTGCAGCAGGTAGTGAGGGAAAAAACTACTTGACTTTGTCCTCTCAAATCTATCTGCCACAGATGCATCTGTCCATGACAGTATAGGTAGGAGTGACCACTGCACAGTCCTTGTGGAGACGAAGTCCCATCTCTTTATTGAGGATACCCTCCATCTTACAGTATGGCACTACCACCGTGCTAAATGGAATAGATTTCGAACAGATCTAGCAACTCAAAACTGGGCACCCATGAGGCGCTGTAGGCCAACAGCAGCAGCAGAGTGTATTCCACCACAATCTGTAACCTCATGCCCGGCATATCCTCCACTCTACCATTGCCATCAAGTTGGAGGATCAACCCTGGCTCAGTGAAGTGTGCAGGAGGGCATGCCAGGAGCAGCACTAGGCATACCTAAAAATGAGGTGTCAACCTGGTGAAACTACAGCACAGGTCGACATGCAAGCTGAACAGTGGAAGCAGCATGCAATAGACAGAGCTAAGCAATCCCACAATCAACGGATCGGATCCAAGCTCTGCAGCCCTGCCACATCCAGTGGTGAATGGTCGTGGACCATTAAAAAAACTGACAGGAGGAGGAGACTCCACAAATATCCCCATCCTCAATGATGGGGGAGCCCAGCACCTCAGTGCAAGAGACAATGCTGAAGCATTTGCAACCATCTTCAGCCAGAAGTGCTGAGTGGATAATCCATCTCTGTTTCCTCCTGAGGTCCCCAGCATCACAAATGTCCGTGTTCAGCCAGTTCAGTTCACTCCACATGATATAAAGAAATGACTGAAGGCACTGAATACTGCAAAGGCTATGGGCCCTGACAACATTCTGGCAATAGTACAGAAGACTTGTGCTCCAGAACTGGCCATGCAACACTAGCATCCACCCAACAATGTGGAAAATTGCCCAGGTATGTCCTGTACACAAAAAGCAGGACAAATCCAACCTGGTCAATTGCCACCCAATCAGTCTATTCTCGATCAGTAGCAAAGTGATGGAAGGTGTCGTTGACAATGTTATCAAGCGGCACTTACTCAGCAATAACCTGCTCACTGCCACTCAGTTTGGGTTCTGCCAGGGCCACTCAGATCTTGACCTCATTACAACCTTGGTCTAAACATGGACAAAAGAGCTGAACTCAAGAGGTCAGATGAGAGTGACTGCCCTTGACATCACAGCAGCATTTGACCGAGTGTGGCATCAAGGAGCCCGAGCAAAACTGGAGTCAATGGGAATCGGGGAAAACTCTCCACTGGTTGGAGTCATACCTAGCACAAAGGAAGATGGTTGTGGTTGTTGGAGGTCAATTATCTCAGTCTCAGGACATCACTGCAGGAGTTCCTCAGGGTGTTGTCCTAAGCCCAACCATCTTCAGTTGCTTCATCAATGACCTTCCCTCCATCATAAGAAGTGGAGATGTTAACTGATAATTGCACAATGTTCAGCACCATTTGCGACTCCTCAGATACTGAAGCAGTCTGTGTCCATATTGCAACAAGACCTGGACAACATTCAGGCTTGGGCTGATAAGTGACAAGTTACATTCACACCACTCAAATGCCAAGCAATGACCAATCCAACGAGAGAGAATCCAGCTATCTCCCCTTGGCATTCAATGGCATTACCATCGCTGAATCCCCCACCATCAGCACCCTGGGGGGGGGGGGGGGGGGGTGGATTACCCTTGATCAGAAATTGAATTGGACCAGCCATAAAAGTACTGTGGTTACAAGAGCAGGTCAGAGGATGGGCATTCTGCGGCGAGTAACTCACTTCCTGACTCCCCATTTACAAGGCACATGTCAGGAGTGTGATGGAATACTCTCCACTTGCCTGGATGAGTGCAGGTCCAACAAGACTCGAGAGGCTCGACACCATCCAGGACAAAGCAGCCCACTTAATTGGTATCTCATCCACCACCATCTATATTCACTCCCTCCATCACCGCACAGTGGCAGCAGTGTGTACCATCTACAAGATGCACTGCAGCAACTCACCAAGGCTCCTTCAACAGCATCTTCCAAACCCACAATCTCTACCACCTAGAAGGACAAGGGCAGCAGACACATGGGAACACCACCACCTGCAAGTTCCCCTCCAAGCCACACACCATCTTGACTTGGAACTACATCACCGTTCCTTCACTGTCACTGGGTCAAAATCCTGGACCTCCCTTCCTAACAGCACTGTTGATGTACTTACATCACATGGACTGTAGCGGTTCAAGAAGGCAGCTCACCATCACTTCTCAAGGGAAATTAGGGATGGGCAATATATGTTGGCCTAGCCAGCGACACCCACATGCCTTGAAAGAAGAAAAGAAAAGGCTACACCTCCCACTCCTGCACTGTTACCTCTGGAGTCCCCCAAGGACTTTGCCGCCGCCTTTTTCTCATCTGCATTCTGCCACTTGGTGATATCATCCGAAAACACATGAGGTTCCACATGTATGCCGACGATGCTCAGCTCCATCTCGCCACCACCTCTTTGAACCCCTCCACTGCCTCTGATCTGTCACACTGCTTTTCCGATATCAAATATGGGGTGAGCATAAATTTCCTCCAAATAAATATTGAGAAGACAGAAGCCATTGTCTGTGGTCCTTGCCAGAAATTCCATTCCCTGACTATCGTTTCAGGTCCTAGCTGGCAACACTCTCGAGCTGAGTAAGACCGTTCGCAGCCTTGTTGTTGTGTATGACCCCGAGATGAGTTTTCGGCCACATAGCTACACCATCACCAAGACTGCTCATTTCTACCTGTATACCATCACTCAACTCCAACCCTGCCTCAGTATATCTGCTGCAGAACCCCTCATCCATGCTTTTGTTACCTCTAGACTTGACTATTCCAACATACTCCTGGCCAGCCTCCCACATTCTACAATCCATAAACTTGTGTTCATCCAAAACTCTGCTGCTTGTATCTGAACTCACTCCAAATCCCATTTACCCATCACCCCCTACGCTTGCTTTCCCACTGGTTCCTGGTTTGACAATGCCTTAATTTTAAAATCTTCATCCTTGTTTTCAAATTCCTCTGTAGTCTCCCCCCTCCCTTTCTCTGTAATCTTCTCCGGCCTCACAAGGCTTTGAGATCTCTGCACTCTTCCAATTCTGGCCTCTTCTGCATTCTTGATTTTAATCGCTCCACCATTGGTGCCCGTGTTTTCAGCTGCCTTGGCATTAAGCTCTGAACATCTTTCCCTAAACCTCTTTACCTCTCTACCTCTCTTTCCTCCTTCAAGATGCTCCTTAAAATCTACCTCTTTGATTAAGTGTTTGGTCATATGTCCTGATATCTTCTCATGTGACTCGATGTTTTTATTGATATCGCTCTTGTTACGCGCCTTGGGATGTTTTACTATGTTAAATGTGTCATATAAGCGTAAGTTGTTATTTAAACTGTTTCTTCTGTTGGGCCTGCGAAGGAGTGCTGCTGACAGCAGTCTACAGAGAGAGGAAGTAGTTCAGACTCTAAAAAGGCAAACATTGAAGTAAAAACAGCTCATATTACACCAGTGACAATATTGTATGTCAATACAGTTATTGAGAGTCAAGCATTAGGTTCTAAAGCGCATATTTTTTCTTTCAAGTGGTATCAGGACCACTGGCACAAGAATGGAAGTTAGTATCTCAAGTTCTTTGCAGAGATCAACAGATTCTCATTGTAAACAATCTGGGGAGGTCCCAGGTTAAAGTGAGATGCAGAGGAGAATACGTTGTGCAAGAAAGTCACTCAACATCTTGACATTTCATAATGCATAGAAACGGTGTGACCTCAGCAGAGGCCTAGGAAAAGGTATCTGCCTGCCATGTTAGTAAGAGAATGATGTGTTGCAGTGGGAGTTGGGGTTGAGCCTGAAGTTTAGGTTGTGGGGGTAGTGGGGAGGTGGGGTGTGTGGTAGGAAGAGAAAGAAAAATAAAATATTGGTGAGGGGGAAATACATAGCAGTAAAAGTTTGCTGTTTTACTTGGAAAGGGATTCAGAATATTTTACAGAACTACCAGGTAAAGGCAACTTTTCAAGTACTGGTGCTGAATGGGTTAATTTGTGACTTCTGTATGCATGCTGTTTAAGCTGCATGCAGAGTGTTCAGAGGCTGAGTCTCCAAACACGATTTGGTTTACAGTAAAATCAGCAAATTAGCTGATTTGATTGCCTCAGTAGACAGCCTTTTTTTTCAGTACTTGGGTAGCACACTCGCTTCTGAGTCAGAAGGTTGTGGATTCAAGTCTTTCTCCTGAGACTTGAACACGTAATCTAGGCTGACACTTCACTGAAGTACTAAGGTAACACTGCAATGTCAGAGATACCATCTTTCAAATAAGGTTAAACTAAGTCCATCTCCTTAGGTGGGCATAAAAATCCCATGGCATTTTTCAAAGAAGAGCAGGGAAGTTCTCTTGATGTCTTGGTCAATATTTATCCCTTGACAAACTCCACTAAAGCAGTTTATTTATTTCATTGCTATTTGTGGGGCCTTGCTATTTGTAAATTTACTGCTGCATTTGCCGACATTACAACAGTAAATACACTCCTAAACAAATTAATTGGCTGTGAAATACTTTGAGATGTCCCAAGAATGTGAAAGGCACTATAAATGTAAGTTCTTTTGTTTTGTTGCTGATTTTCTCAGCAGTGTTGTTTAATGTCAGAAAGTCCCAAGTACATTGGAGCGGTGTACTTCCATTCCATACATACTAGAGCCCTGGACTTCACCAGTGTTTAATTTTCTCATTTCCTCCCTCAGAATGTGGAATTACCAGATTCTTTCTCTGCGGAGTTGAAGTCTCTTTTGGAAGGCCTGCTACAGCGAGATGTTGCCAAGAGGCTGGGGTGCCTGGGACGAGGGTAGGCTGTAGCTTTATGCTTTTCTTATGCTGTGGAGTGGGTTACAGGCCTGTAGCAGTATGAGGATATGGTTTCTCAAATGTTGAATACACCAAGATAAATGATGGTTGGTTGTTATTTTAAAGCTATAATTCAATTTTATGATCCTCATGACTTAAGGAACAAGAGCTAAAGCTGGAATATTTACCCCTAATGTGCAATTTGATGAAATTCGTTACATGATGCTAAATAAAATATAACCAATATGACTTCATGAAGGAGATATCTTGCCAATCTAAATTACTGGCTTTCAATGAGGGTGTGATTAAGGAGTTTGAGGGCGATAAGGCAAATGGATGTGGTGTACTTGAACTTAAGTAAGGCCTTTGATACAGTTCCTCAGGAATGTTAGCTACTAAAAATAAATATAGGTGAACTCGATGGAAATAGTTTACAATGGATATGTAATTTGTTGATTGATAGAAGCCAAATTTTGGGAGTACAGGAATAGTCATCAGCCTGGGAGATTTACCGGTGGGTTCCACAGAGGTCTATTTTGTGGTCTCTTTTGTTTAATATCTTCTTAAATGATCTGAAACTAGCAATGATAGCATAATAGTTAATTTGCATATGATAGATACAAAGCTAATGAAGTTGCCAGACTGCAAAGCTGAACAGGACAAAGTATAGGAGGATTTGAATATGCTTGCAATTGCCAAGATAGGTAGCAAATTAAATTCAATGTACAGAAATGCAAAGTGCTTCATATTGGTGGAGGGAAAATCCAGGAAAGAACTATTACTTAAAAGGAAAGAAAATAATGCATAGGGAAAATTTAAAAGATCAGAAAATCCTGATTATCGATGAATCGAAGCTATCGCAAAAATGCATGGTTGCAATGAGTATAGTGAACCAAAATGTTTGGATGTATTGGAAGCTTAATATTCAGGTGAAAAAGTGTGCCAGCATTTATAATACTTTGTACAGTTCCCTCTTATCCCTCTAATCCCTATTGAAATCATAATCTGTCCATTGAGACTACATTCAATATGTTTGGTTCCTAGCTGTTCCACGAGTTAAATTAAATAACAGAATTTTTATTGAAAATTAGTAAATATGGGATCTAGTTCCTCTAATGATTCCAATGTACAGGATCCTATTGTGAAAGATCATTTTACTATACATCCTTAATCCAACAGCAAACTGCAGGATATTCATAATAATGTTTGATAGAATAACATAAATGTTGGTTTGTCAGAAGAAATATTCTTCAAAATTCTATGATTAGTGTTATGAAGGTGCTTCTGTTTTTTGTTAAAATATTTTTTAAGGAATTCATGGTCAAACTGAATAAATGTTGGACCAGTTTTTTTCAAGAGAGTCATCAAGGGGACGCTGACAGACTGGTTTAGCAACAATGTTTACTGGTTGTCACATGAATCAAGTTAAAATAGAACAGAAACCCTGGTAACGGGAAGAAATGGGCAGAGAAGTGATAGGCTCCCCTTGATTGGACAAGCTGGGGAGCAGCAGAGAGCACCTGAGAGGACAGAAAACTCACAAGCTATTGGTTGTAGCATCAGTGTGTTTTACCTTCTGGAGTGAGATAAAGTCAAATCTGCTGAAGAAGTGTCAAAGGAGAGAAGACAACAACCCAGCTCGATTTCCAGAAACACTAAAAGATCTCGAGAAGTCCACTGTATCAATTCATCTCCTCCCCTGTCTCTGAAGAAAAGCCTGCTAGATTAATTCTCAACGCTGCCTGAAAAGAACTGTTCTAAAAGATCCCAGTGACCTGTCTACGTGTCCTGAGAAGTTAGACTGTATGCCAGTTTTGGAACACAACCTATCTCATCTGCTGTTTTCTTCAGGAATGAGCAAGTATTAAGCCCACATGCTTTTTTTGTCTGTAACAGAGCTCTGAATTTAAAAATAAACTTTTATTTTTCCAGTTAACTGGTGTGTAAGTGTGAGGGTCTAGTTAAGACTTGTTTTATAAACTGATAATTTTATTAATTAAAGAAACCTGGTTAGTGTGTTCTATTCTGGAAAAAATACAGTATATGATTGACCGTATTAGTAAGTGGGAAATGTTTTCCTCCTGCCTCGGTCGTAACATTAGTAAAGTGTGCACTGTATTGTATTGCCAGGGCTACTGATATCTTGTTGCTCTGTGTCATTGTTAATGTTGGTATCTTGTTCAATGCCAAGTCTAATGTTATCTTGTTGGTCAGTGCCAGGGTTAATATTGGTGTCTTGTTGCTCAGCGTCAAGGCTAATGTTATCTTGTTGCTCTATGCCAGTGTTAATGTTGGTTTCTTGTTGACCAAAGCTAATGTTGGTATCTTATTGATCAGTGCTAAGGTAACTAATGATATCTTGTTTGGTATCAGGCTTATGGATGATATCTTCTTACTCATTGCCAAGGCTAATGATGAAACTTTCTTTTTCAGTGTCAGGGTTACTGCTGATTCTTGTTGCTAAGTGCCAGGGCTAATATCTTGTGTCGTGCCAAAGTTAATATCTTGCTACAGGCTAATGTTCAATTATTTTGCTTATTGCTGATCCTAGTTATATATACCTTAAATTAGAATATTACCTTGGTGCTCAGTGTCTTTATTACTGGTAATACCTTGTTAGTCGGTACTTGTGTTAGTGATGATACTTTTTTAAATTCTTGCATGGGATGTGGGCGCCATTGGCAAAGCCAGCATTTGTTGCCCATCCCTAATTGTCCTTGACAACTGAGTGGCTTGCTACGCCATTTCAGAAGGCAGTTAAGAGTCAACCACATTGCTGTGGGTTTGGAGTCACATGTAGGCCAGACCAAGTAAGGACGGCAGATTTCCTTCCCTAAAGGGCATTAGTGAACCAGATGGGGTTTTACGACAATCAATGCTAGTTTCAAGGCACTATTACTGAGACTAGCTTTCAATTCCAGATTTTTAAAATTAATTAATTGAATTTAAATTCCACCAGCTGCCATGGTAGGGTTTGAACCCATGTTCCCAGGACTTTGGTCTGGGCTTCTGGATTACTAGTTCAGTGACATTACCACTACACCACCATCTCCCCCAGTTGCTCAATTCCAGGACTAATGATATCTTGATGCTCAGTGTCATGTGGCTAATAATATCTTGTTGCTCAGTGTCAGATTGAATGATTGCTGGTTGCTCACTACCAGGGTTGTTGGTGATATCTTATTGCTCAGTACCAGTGTTACTGATCTTATCTTGTTGCTCACTTCCAGGGTTACTGATCATATCTTGTTGCTCCTTGCCAGGTTCATTGATCATATCTTTTAGATTTTAGATTTAGAGATACAGCATTGAAACAGGCCCTTCGGCCCACCGAGTCTGTGCCGACCATTAACCACCCATTTATACTAATCCTACATTCCTACCACATCGTCACCTGTCCCTATATTCCCCTCCCACCTACCTATATTAGGGGCAATTTATAATGGCCAATTTACCTATCAACCTGAAAGTCTTTAGCATGTGGGAGGAAACCGGAGCACCCGGAGGAAACCCACGCAGACACAGGGAGAACTTGCAAACTCTACACAGGCAGTACCCAGAATTGAACCCGGGTCGCTGGAGCTGTGAGGCTGCTAGCCACTGTGCCGCCCATCTTGTTGCCCAGTGCCGGGTTTACTGATGATATCTTGTTGCTCAGTGCTGAGTCATAGAGTTATACAGCACAGGAACAGGCCCTTCGGCCCAACACGTCTGCGCTGACCATATCTTGTTGCTCAGTGCCAGGGTTATTGATCATGTCTATCTGGTCAGTGCCAGGATTACTGATCATATCTTGTTGCTCAGTGCTGGGTTTGCTGATGATATCTTGTTGCTCAGTGCCGGGTTTGCTGATGATATCTTGTTGCTCAGTGCTGAGTCATAGAGTTATACAGCACAGAAACAGGCCCTTCGGCCCAACACATCTGCGCCGACCATCAAGCACCCATCCAATCTGATCCCATTTTCCCGCACTTGGCCCGTAGCCTTGTATGCTATGGCATTTCAAGTGCTCATCTAAATACTTCTTAAATGTTGTGAGGGTTCCTGCCTCTAATCAGGTAGTGTGTTAACTACTGATCATACCTTATTGCTCAATACCAGATTACTGATCATTTACTGACGATATCCTGTTGTTCAGTGCCAGGTTCACTGATCATATCTTATTGCTCGATGCCAGGATTACAGATTATTCCTTGTTGCTTAGTGCCAGTGTTAATGATTGTACCTTGTTTCCTATTCTAGGGTTAACGATTATACATCATTTTCAGTGTTAGGGCTAATGATTATATTTTGTTTTTCCATGTCAGCGTTGCTGATGATAATCTTGTTGCTCACTGCCAGGCTTAATGATTTCTTGTTGCTCACTCCCAAGGTACGAAATGTATCTTGCTGCTCAGTGCCAGGCTTTATAATTACATTTTGTTGCTTAGTGCCAGGGTTAATGATCATGTCTTGTTGCTTCATCCCAGGATTAATAATTTCTTGTTGCTTAGTGCCAGGGTTACTGATGATTTATTGTTGCTCACTGCCAGGGTTACTGATGATATCAGGGCAAGTTGAGAAGGCAAGGAATTAAGCTAAACTTTTATAAATCACTGGTTAGGTTTCAGCTGGATTATTGTGTTTAATTCTGGGCACCACACATTAGGAAGGATGTCAAAGCCTTGGAGAGAGTCCAGAGGAGAATGGTTCCATGGATGAGGGACTTCAGTTACATGGAGAGGCTAGTAAATAATTTCTTGTTGCTCAGTGCCAGGGTTACTGATGATATCTTGTTTCTTAGTGCAACAGTTGCTGAAGATTTTTGTTGTTCAGTGCCAAGGTTACTGAATTTATTTTGTCTCTACAGAGCGGTAGAAGTGAAAGAACATCCTTTTTTTAAAGGCATTGACTGGCAGCAGGTCTACTTGCAGAAGGTAAGACATGGCTCATTTTGTGTGTTTCTTTAGAAGCAAATGAAATAAGAATGGTGGTGCAATTCTCAGCAAGCATTATGGCCTTGGTTAAAGAAAAATCTTAAAGGTATTGTTTGTTGATTTGTATCAGTACTTGGGGGTCCTGGTGGATGCCAGCTTCAGCCTGGATGGTCTTCTGAAACCAGTGAGAAGAGATTAAATGCATTTTAGTCTGTCTGTTTTTTCCTTACAGTACACCTTAACCCTATCCTCAGCCATCTAATCTCCACTTGCCATACTAATATCTATGTGGCCTCTGTGAGTGAGATTGCTAATTTAAGGGAAAGATTTCCTGTCTGCGCATTCATGATTTTGCTACAGATTAGATTTGTAGCATATAAGAGGTGTCTAAACAGTTCTCCTTCATGGTTCAGAACTCCTAGACTGACAATGGAAGAGCTTCTTCCAGGCCATGGGAGATCCAGGACCAAGCTATGGGGTGGATTTGTCACAGATGAGATGCCGCTTCTGTGTCCATTTCTCTGCCAAAGAACCTCACATGAGAATCTGTCTTAAACAGATGATTAAGCCATGTCAGTGGACTTGAATGACTGTGTCGCTGGCACAACACAAACTGCTTTGCATAGGTTCTTCTGAGACTTGGGAGAGCAGCTGTAGGGAAGTTTTACTGCAGGCTGAATGCAAAGACATGATCTTGTATTGCCAGTGCTCAGTGCCTACCCTCAAATAGGTTGCAGAGAGAGAAGGAGCTGCTGCTCTGTAATGGAACCACCATTCAACGGTGTATGTGTTCTTGCTGTGATTTGGATGGCACAATGTATTCACATTTCATGGTGAGATGTGTCGAACCATGCCACTTATGAGGAGCTTCCAGTGCCTACTGTCCACGTACCAAGGGCTCAAACCCACTCTTGTAAGTTTTCGAATAATCAACTGGCAGTTTTCCTCTGGCTGGGAGGGGAGAGGTAAGCAAGGTCTGTTGGGAATTCAGGTGATTCATGTTAAGGAACTGAAGTTTGAACCTCTTCAGTGCTTCACGGCAGGCTTGATAATCCGATACTTTGGCAGACAGTTCTGCAATACTACAAGACATTGTTCATGATTTACAAGACAACCTGGAACAATAATGAAACCCGAACAAGGAGACTTGTCACAGAGGAGAGGATCCGGCAGGTCAAACCCCTAAATGAGTTCAATGTTCGTAACTGGAGAGGCAGTGGTACCACTGCACAGACTTGCGAGTCCTTAAGCTTTAGCTCTATCAACCTGCATCCAAAGTTCTCTGGATATAGCTAAGTGAAATGCCTTCCTACAGGGAAGGAGTGTGAGGCTGTTTGTAGCAGATGGAATGCCTGCAGGTGGTTGTAGATTTCTCACTAGCTTGATTTAGAGGCTCTCAAATATGGTGATGAGTGTCTTTGTGTGCCAATCACTCAACTGATTAAAAAAAAGTTGTCAATTGTGGCCAAAAATGTGCAGTAGAACTTACTCTACACTGTCGCATCAATTTCTCCCAGGTCAGCTAAAGCACATTTTAGATGTACTTTGCCCCATCATGCACTCAGGTTGCAGCATGGGTTACATACAGGATAATGTTTCCTCCGTTTTTCCTCAACTGTTCATCTTTAACCCTATCCTCAGACACCCTGGAGGGAATTTTAAGCTCTTCCCCACATCTGATTTGGAGGCAAGGAGGATATATAATCGGGCGGGATGGTGGTGCGGGGTGGGGGGACCTCCATCCAAATTAAGTCTATGGCGGGAAGGCCTGTGAACAGCCTTCCCACCCCACCACCAATTGGGGCCCTTAAGTGGGAAATTAGTGCCCAATTGGAAGCCTAATCCTGCCACCACCGGAATTAGCCCAGTGGTGGGCGGGCCTGTCGCCGCACAGGGAACACGCCAAGCAAACCCATGCGGATCACCGTTAAAAGGCACTTAGTACCTAAATGAGGGCCTTCGGGAAGGGGGGCCCACAGAGAGCCGGCCCTTGCTGCCGACCCCCCCAAACCCACCTCCTCCATGGCCCCCATCCGCGAAACCCCTCCCACTGAAACTTAACTGTAGCCTGGGTCCAGGGCTTCGGGTGAGTCCAGTACCAGCAACAGCCACAGCGTTTGCAGTGGCGCTGCTCAGTTAAAGAGCTGACGGCATCTGATTGGCCAGCAGCTCTCACCAGGCGGGACCTCAGCCTCTGGGGCCCTTGATCCTGGGGAAGGCCCGCCCTATCCACTTGTGCCTAATTGGCACTTGATCCGGCAGTCCCTCCTCAGAGGAACCGACGCAGTGCTCTCACCAGCGCTTTTGCCGGTAGTCAAGAACCCCCCCCCCATCCGCCATCACCTGAATAAAATGCTGGCCCATATCTCCATTTGTCATACTGTTTCTATGTGGCCTCTGAGTGAGATTGCTAATTTAAGTGACTTTGCTACACCTAGCCAATTTGTGCTACGGTCTTCTGCCAAATGAAAACTGAGGAGACTGTCTCAAACTCATTTCATTATGAACTCTACAACCAACAGAGGAAAAAAAGAGTTTAACCCTCCCACTGGATTCAAAACAGTGTCATGGAAGTGTTTTTTTCTCTCTCTCTTTAAAATCTTGATGGGGTCCGTGTGCCTTTAAGAATGAGAGCAGTTTTTATATTCTCTGGGAACAGTGTGTGAGCTGCAGGCCTGGCCTGTTTCCTAAGCAAGAGCGAGAGATCACTTGCCATGCTGTATCAGTTTGACTGTGTAAAGACTGGCTAGAACCAGTTTAAACTAACAGACTGGCAAAGTGTGCTCTTTTGAAGGAAGGAAGAATTTGTCTGTCTCAGCAGAAAATGGCTGTGTTTCGTCTACAGAGGAAACGACCCCTGGAAAGGAAAATTTGCATTATTCCTTTTTACTTCCAGTCTCTAAGAAGTCTCTACTTCAGGAGTGAGTTTCTGTTGCCTTTCATGTTTCTGGGAGTTCTGGAAACTCAGTAAAGTTTCTACTTTTAGACTGCACCTTTCAAAAATCTAAATAGACCTGTTGTTATACTTCTTGTTGAAAGATCTGTGTGACGCCTACTGCAGCCAAAGTACCATGAATGCCTATCCATTACAGACTGTTCATCAAACTCACCTGGAGACTTCGAGTGGCATCTGGCTATTCAACTCTGGGACACCTCACCAAACCGGGAGTGTAACCTGCCAAGACTTACAACCCAGTTGTTTTATTATTCCTAAGAAACAGCTCTAATTTAAAACATCATTTTAGAACCGGTTAACCATTGTTTTTTGAATGTATGTGCATGAGGGTTAGGAGGAATAAGAAGTTATAAAGTCTTTTCAGACATAGATTTATCTCAGTATTGTTTAAGATTTAGCTTATTAACAAATAGTTAATTTGTTGTTGTTTAAAGATACCTGGTTTGGTGTGTTTTCTTCTGGGGGTTAACTAAGTGTTCAATTTGGCTAATTTCCGGTAGGTGGGAAACTTTAATAATATGCTGTGACCTGTGGAGTAATGGAACTGAATTGACAGTACATTACTCCTCAGTCGCAACACCAGGTAATAGATATGAAAGGACTGTATTCTAGCTGGCTATCGCATTGAACCCAACTCTGAGCTGTGATGTTTATTTTGCAAAAACTTCTCACCCCCAAGAACAATTTTACTAAGTGGTTACTGGCAAAAATAACTAATAGCGCCAGATGTCATGTTACCAAAGTTGTGGTTCTGTTTGGATTGTACTCGATCTACTACAATGTTAAAATGACTTCCATCTTGTTTCTTTGTTTCAAGTATCCACCTCCACTCATTCCTCCCCGGGGAGAGGTGAATGCAGCTGACGCATTTGACATAGGATCATTTGACGAAGAAGACACGAAAGGCATCAAGGTACTATTTGCCTGTTCTTAAATTTTTTTTCTTCTGTGGACATGATGCTGGTAACCAGTGAATACCAGTAACATGAGAAGTACCAATGGAACAAGTGACACTCATGTAATGAGTAAATGCTATTGGCATAAAAACAGAAAGTTCTGGAAACACTCAGCAGGTCAGGCAGTATTTATGGAGAGAGAAACAGAGTTAATGTTTCAGGTCAATCACCTTTTGCCAGAACTGTGTTCTAGTGCTAATGCTGTGGTTTTGTGCACTAGTTCTAGTGCTAATGGCACTTGCATAACAAGCAATACTAGTGGCATTCCTGTGATCAGTAGGTGCTCGTGGCATCTGTGTAATCAGTGGGTGCTAATTGCACGTATGCAACCACCCAATATTGGTGGCACCTGTATAACCAGTATATGGTGATCTTTCTGTGCAGCTTCTTGTACTAATCACACTTGTGCAACCAGTGCATACTAGTAACACCTAAATAACTAGTAGATGACTTAACAAAGACAGTGTTTCAAGTAACCGGTGGATTCTATACAGTCGTGTAATGAGTGGATGCTGGTGATAGCTGTGAACCATATATGTATAACTGAGTAGAATGGCAGGTTATTCTTGATTGGTGATCGGCCCTTGTGTGACTGGCATGGTCTGTGCATGGTGGTTTTGTCCCATTTGTGATGGTATCCTTCCTCTATCTTGACATTCTAGTTTGATATCGGACATTTCCTATATCTGATACAATAGAGTCTCAAGTCTTGGGCACCTCTATCTGTTCTTTTCTTTTGGGCCTCCTTATCTCGAGAGACAATGGATATGCGCCTGGAGGTGGTCAGTGGTTTGTGAAGCAGCGCCTGGAGTGGCTATAAAGGCCAATTCTGGAGTGACAGGCTCTTCCACAGGTGCTGCAGAGAAACTTGTTTGTCGGGGCTGTTGCACAGTTGGCTCTCCCCTTGCGCCTCTGTCTTTTTTCCTGCCAACTACTAAGTCTCTTCGACTCGCCACAATTTAGCCTTGTCTTTATGGCTGCCCACCAGCTCTGGCGAATGCTGGCAACTGACTCCCACGACTTGTGATCAATGTCTATCTGTAAATTGCACAATACCTATTAGTCTGGAGTTTTAGTATCTATAAACAAAAGTTATGCAAAATAATTTTAAGAAGTTTGATTATGATAGAATTTGCTTTCAGATAGTAAATGTCTAAAGTTATCAAAAAATAAAATACTGTATACTGAACAAAGTATATTACTGTATATCACAAAAGTTTCTAAGCAGGTAAAAACATGGTCCTCACAACACAAAATGGCCAAATTTAAATACCGCCAAATAATAGTTTAAGGGAAGGGAAACTTCATTAAACTTTTAATCATTTTCATAACAAAAGAATACACTGGAGTAAAGCTATGCTAATAATTCATTTGCTACTATTGTTTCTCTCTCCCTCTATAATCTTTTTACCACACTTTTTTTTCCCTTTCCCTCTTTGTATCCCCCTCTCCCTTTCATCCAATTTTCTATTGTCATCACCCACCATTCTTCCTCTTCCTGTTGCTCCCACCAATCCTTTCTGTCTTTCTTTCTCTCCCCTACCACCTGATATTCAATTCTTGCTCTCCTTACCATGTCCCTCTCTTCCCTTATTCTCCACCCCTCTCTCTCTCTCCCCTTGTCTCTCTGATTTCTCCCTCATAGCTGTTGGATAGTGACCAGGAGCTATATAAGAATTTTCCTCTGGTGATATCGGAGCGTTGGCAACAGGAGGTGGCAGAAACTGTGTACGATGCAGTCAATGGTGACACTGATAAAAACGAGGTCAGGAAGAGAGCAAAGAATAAGATGCTTGGTCACGAGGAAGGTAGGAAAGTTCATTTATGAAATATTTCCAACACAGATACTTCATAAACCATTCTCTATTGATCTGAAATAAAAACTGAAAATGCTTTGAAATACCCAGCAATACAGTAAATACCTGTAAAGCGACAAGACATGTTGACATTTTGGGTGTAGAACCTTCACACGCAATATGTTGACTTTTCTTTCTACAGATGCTGGCTGACCTGTGTATTTTCAGTATTTTCATTTTTTCGTCATTTATTGTTTTTTTTCTTGTCTTTTATTTCTCTTATGTGCTACTAGTCTCCTGATAAAAAGGTTAAAATTGCATGTCAATGGATGCATTAAAATGAAATTCTTCTGTCTGCTATTTTAACATTGGAATATCAGTCGGCCATTCAGCCTCTCAAGCCTGTTTCGCCATTCAGTTAGATTGAGGCTGATCTGCATCTCAATTCCATAATCCTTAGTGTCCTTGTCTAACAAAAATCTGTCAATCTCAGTTTTGAAATTTTCAACTGACCTTGCCTCAAAGCTTTATGGGGGAGAGAGTTCCAGATTTCCACTAACCTTTGCTATGAAGAATTGCTTTCTGACATCACCCCTGAACAGCTCAACCCTAATTTTAAGGTTAAAAACCATTCCCTATTGATCTTGTTCTGGATTTGCCCACCAGAGGAAATAGTTTCTCTTTATTTACTCCATCGGCTCCTTTAAATATCTTATATGCCTCAATTAGATCACTCTTAATCTTCTAGACTCGAAGAAAACAAGCCTAGTCTATGCAACCTGTCCTCGTAATTTAACCTTTTATAGTCCTGTAGCATTCTGACGACTTTGCGCTGCATCCTTCCAAGGCCACAATATCCTTCCTGATGTGTGGTGCCCAGAACTGAATGAAGTACTCAAGTTGGAATCTAACTGGACTATTACATAATGGTAACATGGCTTCCACCCATTTGTACTCCACTGAAACCCTAATGCTCAGTGCCATGGTCTAGAATGCTGCATGCACAATCCAGCATTCTGCTCTGCCTGCATCAGGCAGGGGCTGTAGAATGGCCTTGCATATGCAGAGGAAAAATGGGAAAGTGCCCTGCCTGAGTGGTGTCATGTACCTTTTGTACTAAAGGTGACTTTAACAAAGCATGTAGTCTGCCTGCCCACAGGGGTACAGCCATGCTTACAAGCAAAATGAAAGAACTAGGGATAAATTACATTAAGAAATCCAAAGAGTGAAAATGAGTTCTTTATCCCCATCCTGAAGAGGACCTGGACTAACATCACTTTTTATATTATTTGCAGATTATGCCCTAGGGAAAGATTGCATTATGCATGGTTATATGCTGAAATTAGGAAACCCTTTCCTTACCCAGTGGCAACGTCGTTATTTCTACCTCTTTCCAAATCGGCTAGAGTGGAGAGGAGAGGGCGAGTCGCGGGTAAGCAATGTTAGACTGACTGAAATGAAGAGACTGTTCTGTGAGTAGGCATGTCACTATCAGAATAGCATCAGGCTATTCAGGTTTTACCAAGGTTAATGTCTTTCACTCAGCATCTTTGAGTGTTGAGTGTATAGGGCACTAAAGTTTTAAAAAAAAACCATTTGGGTGGGTTTAATTGGGGTGACTTTCTGCTTATCCAGCCCATGAATTTTTATTAAAAAATAATGTGCCAGGAGCACCAACGTGAGAAATCTCCCATTATATCCCATTTATGGACTCATTTGATAACACAAGAAATAAAGCCCCAAGTCAATTATCGTCAACACCATGCATGGGGTATCAATCACCTTCTACAGTTCCTCATCATCTATTTTGTCACATGATATTAAGAAATTGAAATTAAAGTGCTAAAGGCATGATATAAAGCTAAACTTTAAATGGGAGCTAAATGGAAAGCTCTCCACTTCAGCACTGCCTGTGCATTCATAGAGCACAAAGAAAAAGTTTCAAACCGAAGCCCATAATTTTAATCCATTAATGTTAATGTACAGAAAATCAGAAATTGAGGATGCTCAGTTTCCTGGTGGTGTTTACCCAGAATGCCAAAGCAGATAGTCTTTCCTTAAATTGCTACAAGGATTTTACGTTAGTGGTTCCAGTAACTTCACCATGAAACATTTTTTCTGACAGTGTGGCCTGTTCTTGATTGTGACATCTCTGGATAAATTATGAAAACAAATTCATAGAAGTGACTTTATTCACACGTCTCAATTTGAGTGCCCACCACACACTTTTCAAATTTGTTCAGGTTTTAACTTAAAGAAATGCTAATTAAAAAACAAATTAAGAAATGGGGAAATTGAGCTGGTTCCCTGAAGAATACCCCAATTTAAAAAAAAAAATGTAGATCAGCCCCTTTACGCATGGGGCAATGAAGACTGCATGAGACCTTGGAGAAGGGTGGGGGCAAGGGAAACTTAGGTAACCCTCACCTGTATCCCCAAAGACTGCTCTCTTTGGTCTTTTAAAGATTGTAGCACACTGTCAGTCACTCTGAAGCCTCTTGAGGCAGTATTTCATCAGCAAAATCAGTCAGTACAATTTGTGTTGCATTCTTAAACTTTGTACCTCCACAAGATTACAAGATAATTGAGGTTGAGGAGTGCTATTCCACCTATCTTGTTCGGTCAATGACCTTAAAGTCGGTCCATTTCAACATCTAGTTAGTTCCTGAACAATTCAAAGGTTTTGTTCCACAGTTCTATCCAGGAGTCCATTCCATGTATTGATCACTGTTTTGTAAAGAAAGCTCCTAATAGCAGTTCTAAACTTGGCTTTTACTAGTTTGAACCTCTGTTCCTTTGTCCCATTCTTGCAATTTAATTTTCCAGATTAACATTTTTATGCTATTTATGATCTTGTATACCTCTATAAAATCATCTCTCAGGCACTTTCTTTCAAGGCTGATCAGCTAATGTGTCTTCAGTCTTTCCTCATAACTCAGACCTCTAAGATTGGAGATCATCCAACTGTCCAACACTCCTGTGTCTCAGTGGTCAGAATTGGGCACAGTACTCAAGGTGTGGTCTGACCACAGTTTGATCATGATTTTGTCACTTATATTTACTGTTTTGGCTATATAAGGGAAGAAAGAACTTGCATTTATATAGAATCTTTCACATTCTCAAGATGTCTCAAAGCCCTTAACAGCTAATTAAGTTCTTTTAAAGTGCAGTAACTGATATTGAGGCAAGCATGACAGCCATTTCACACCCAGCAAAGTCCCACAAATAGC
The DNA here is from genome assembly GCF_036365525.1 of Heterodontus francisci. NCBI lineage: Eukaryota > Metazoa > Chordata > Chondrichthyes > Heterodontiformes > Heterodontidae > Heterodontus > Heterodontus francisci. The sequence continues at coordinate 22,774,648 of NC_090393.1, forward strand.
AGTTCATATGATTTAGTAGTGGTTGAGGAATAAATATTGGCCAGAACACCAACACAACACCATTGCTGCTCTTCAGATAGTATTGCGGTACCTTTTATGTTCACTTGAATAGGTTGATAGTTTAACATCTAAGAAAGGCACCAGCACCAACAATGAAATATCCTGAGAGTACTTCGCTGAAGCGTCAGCCTAAGTTACGGACTCAAAACCATAACTTGAATGGGACTTTAGCCCACAGCCTTCTGACTCAGATGCAAGTGCTACCACTAAGCTAAGTTGGCAATATAGTTCATCATTCTGTTGACTTTGTTAATTATTGCTCTGCACTGGTTGGACATGTTGAACATTGAGTCCATTAAGACTCCTAGCTCTTTTTCATCTTCACCCTTAGCTATTTCAACATCATTAATGCAGTACATGTTATGCCCATTTTTCCTTCCGACATGCATTGCCTTATATTTGTATTAAATTGGTAGGGCTTATCATAGGCCACCTAGGATGCCACTTCTTCAAAGAGGTTGAGGCGCTTGGTCAGGCAGAAATCCTTCTGCCTCATTGTTAACTACCGTTGATTTTACCCCTGGTAATAGGTTCTGTTATTTTACACAGCGTTCAAGATTATAGATCTGCAGTTGCCTGTGTCTAATTTGCTGCCTTTTTGAATATGCATCATCACACTGTCCTGCTTACAATATACTGGTACCTTCTCATTGCCCAGTCACACACTCATTGCTTTTTAAGAGAGCCCAGAAGAATAACTGGGTGCTAATGGAAATGTCACCATGATGAGGTAAGGGCACTCTGCTGACATTGGGGCAGTAGGAACGGAACTTTGCTCTGCATCTTGTTAGTCCTGTACCTAGCTGTGGATTTCTCAATCATACTGTGTAGAGGGAGCTTAAGTCTGCAGCTAACCCATTCTGTGCCAGATTTGGGCTTGACTGAGAGGGCAGTGCAGAAGGATCTTCACTCTATATCTACTCTGTGACATACCTGACCTGTAGTGTTTAATAACACAGCAAAGGTAAAAATTCTGTCTTGCAGATATAGCATCACTCACCATGATGAATATAAAACATTCCCTGGAAAAATCCAAAGAGAAACCCAAAATAAATGATTAACTGCAGTGGGCAAACAGCATCATATTTGTGCAGCATGATCTTTAACCCAGCCACAGCCAGCATGCTGGTGGAATAAGTGGCTCTATTGTAAGATTGTTGTACTCTGCCTCAAATCCAAGGATTGATGCGCAAGATAAAAGGCAGATGCTGGACATACATTGAAAATAAGCCACTGATTTGAGGAACACTGCATACATACATCAGTCTTGCCTGAGTTGAAAGGTCATGCCGCACAAACGTACTGTCATTTGTCCACCACAGTTAATCATTTATTTTGGGTTTCTCTTTTCGAATTTTTCCAGAAAATGTTTTGTGCTTATGGGAGTGAGGGATGATATTTCTGGTAAACAGACTTTTTCTCTTTACTGTGTTGTTTCGCATATATGTCAGCCACGGCACAAGTTAGATCCAGAGTGGTGATGTCTGTACACAGTCTGATTGTGCAGTCCTAGATGAGATCAGCATCTAACTCCATTTGAATGTAACAATCTATACACAAATGTGTGCTTTTGTTGTTTTACATCTTTTTGTTTAAATAACTGTTTGAAGTAATGGTTTCATCTCTGTGATGGAAAACATCCTATCTTCACTAATGTAGCGAATCTTGGATAACTTTTTTGATACTTCAAATGTCAATGCCAGATAACACGTGTTTGATCACGCACATATACACAGTGGTATTTTATTGCCATGATGATAAGCCACTATTAGAAGTTTCACTCTGAGGAGCGCACTCAGGCTCATGTGACTGCATTTGAAAAATTTTGAATTTTAACAGGGCTTCATTGCAGTGAGTAGATCAGTGCAACGATGCTCTATAAAGTGAGATCTAATCAAACAAAGGATTTGTCATGTTATTTTCCATCTAGGATGCCTGGATTATTTATAAAAGACGTAGGCTGGTAAGAACAATGCTATCAAACTATAGCATCTACCCTGCTCTCCCATGCTATAGTTGAAGTTTTATGAGTGTATTGTGGGGATGTCACGATGAGCTTTATTAACATGTAGTTAGTCTTTTTCATCCTACATCGTGTCTCTGTCTCTCATTGTTCCGCTCTCCTTCAAGCAGCAGCTTAGCAATTGCAATCTTGATTATTCAACTTGAGGAATGCCTTTAAATGTTGTATTTTGTTTTTAGTTTCTTCAACATCACCTCAGCCCTCCTTCACTGGGAAGGGAGAGCAACTTGAGCTGAAATTTCCTTTTCTCCTGTGGCAGGAAATAGGATTTGACACATGACAGTCTTTCTGGAAAATTAGCTGAAAACTGACAAAACTCAATCAAATTGAAGCAATTAAATTACTTAGTATAAAGCCACAGGAAGTAGGGTTATACTGGACACAAAATCCATGTTCATTACCACCCTTCCTGTGTGAATCTTCCCTGGTGGCCCACCCTCTCTGTGTAAGGACTCTCCCTTATGATCCAGTGTCCATATTCCTGATTCATTTGTTTGTGACATCCCTGCTGCAGTGATTGTTTTCATGAAGTATTTTTTTAAAATTCTGTTGAGAACATTCCCCTACTCTCTGTAAACCACTGTGGCATAAGAATGCAAGTTTGAAGTACCTGCAGTTAGTAATGTACAGTGAGTACCAACATGATGCCGTGCTTACACGATTAGTAGGTCCAACTATGCCCTTGAGGAGTAAAAATATATTACACTATCCATAGATTCATTTTTTTTTAAGTCCTTTATTTAACCATACTTCTCTGCCAGTTTTCTCTTGCCCCCTCCTGTCCTGATGGTCTTGACTGTTTGCTGGGCAAGGATAATGAGAATTCAATTGGTACTTAAAGCCCCTTTGATCTTGAGTAATTTACAGATCAATCAACCTTATCTGGTTCCTGCAGGTAGCCTGTCTCCTTCTTCCATTTTGAAACATTACAAAGAAATATCCATTTTCATTTTACCCATAGCTATTAAAAATTAACATAAAATACAGAAATCCTCATGACGACCAGGGACCACAGAACGGCAATCAGGAGCAGAAATTTTGGTTAATTATCCCCTCCCTAATCCAGGGACGCTGAACACTGAAGTCAGTTGTAGTACACTTACTGAACCCAGGCAGAATTCAGTGACCTAAGTGCAGACCAGGATAGCTGCCAGCTCACCTGTATCCGCCTGTCTGCTATATTGCACTCAGCATTCTACATTACCAAAAACAACAGGAATTGAAATGTAATATGGAATGATAGATTGTTGGATTATGACCTCCATAATAGTGAGATCTTTGAGGATTGTGAACTTTCTGAAGACATTTTCCTCGAGGTTAAATTATTGGGTAAAGTCAGTGATGCAGGATATTGTACATGATCTGTGGCAAAAGGTGACTTGATAGGCCGAATGGACTTTTCTCAATATGCACTTTCTTAGGTTTTTCTATTTCCAAAGTAGCTATATCACTGCGAGAATGTGCTGAATGGAGGTCAGTTGCTACCTGGGTTCACTATACAGGGGTGCCTTTGATAAATGAGCATTGACAAAGGACTGGGAGAAGATCCCAGTCCATGTACATGATCAGGGAAGGTCCACAGCATAGGGAGACTGCAGGAGTGGAAGAAACTGATAAGATATACACACCTGCCCCAACTATACCATATTGTTTCCACACTACTTAGCATTACTATAATTTATGGAGTAATACCATTCAGTGACAGTTAACCACCTTGTCCACAAATGCTTGCCATTTTTACAGGTAAATACCTGGTTGGGATTCTGCAAAGTGAATCACTCTTTTATGTTTCTTAAACACAGCTTTACTGAATTGACGATACGTCACTGAGTGACATAGCTGGTTATTGCTGTAATCTGGTGGAAACATTCGTTAACACTGTCCTGCTAAACAGCTAGGCATTTCTTATTTTGAAAGCTTTTGAAAGTAATTGGTGCTGTGTGGTAATACTTCACAATTTTTTTTATTCTTTCATGGAATGTGAGCATCACTGGCAAGGCCAGCATTTGTTGCCCATCCCTAACTGCCCTTGACAAGTGTGTCTTACTAGACTGTTTCAGAGAGCAGTTAAGAGTCAACCACATTGCTGTGCGTCTGAAGTCACATGTAGGCCAGACCAGGTAAGGACGGCAGCACCCTGGGAGAGTGCTGGGAGAGAGATTCAATCTGTCCAATCAGATGAGCCAATTTCAGCAGCGCTATCGGAGACATTGGGGGCAAAATGCAATAATCCCGGAAAATAGGTGCAAGTCTCGCTAAGCGCTATTAACCCACATCTGTTTCTTGCGATGCAGGCACTGTGGGTGTACCTACTCCACATCGACTGCAGTGGTTCAAGAAGGCAGTTCACCACCACCTTCTCGAGGGCAGTTGGGGATGGGTATCAAATGCTTGCCTTGCCAGTGATGCTCCCATCCCTTGAATGAATAAAAAAAAAATGTTGGGCCCCATTGCCCTGACTATATCGAGTGCCTTCAGCAAGTGGAGTGAATAAAAATCTGCTGAAGACTGGCATCTATGATGATGGGGATCTCGGCTGGAGGCTGAGATAGATCGTCCGTTCAGCACTTCTGGCTGAAGATGATTGCAAACACTTTGGCCTTACCTTTTGCACTCGTGCTGGGCTCTGCCATCATTGAAAATGGGGATGTTCATGGAGCCTGCTACCCCAGCATTGATCCTTGCAGTACCCCACTAGTAACAGCCTGCCATCCTGAGAATGAACCATTTATTCCTACTCTCTGCTTTGAGTCTGTTAACCAATTCTCAATCCATACTAGTATATTACCCCCAATCCCATGCACTCTAACCTCTTGTGTGGGACCTTATCAAAAGCCTTCTGAAAATCCAAATCCACTGGTTCTCCTTTATGCTACAAGTAACATCCTCAAAAAACTCCAACAGGTTTGTCAAACATATTTCCCCTTTCATAAATCCATGTTGACTCTGCCCAATCATATCATTATTTTCTAAGTATCCCGTTAGCACATCCTTTTAATAGATTCTAACATTTTCTCTACTGCTGACTATAATTCCCTGTTTTCTCTCTCCCTCCTTTCTTAAATAGTGGGGTTATATTTGCTACTTTCCAGTCTGCAGGAACCTTTCCAGAACCTATAGAATTTTGAAACATAACCATCAATGCATCTACTATCTTTATAACCACCTCCTTTAACACTCTGGGATGTAGCTCATCTGGTCCAGGGGATTTATCAACCTTCAATCCAGTTAATTTTTCAAGTATTACCTCTTTATTAATACTAATTTCTTTCAGTTCCTCATTTTCACAAGTCCCTTGGTTCCCTAGTATTTCTGGGAGATTTTCTGTACCTTCCTCCTTGAAGACAGATACAAAGAAATTGTTTAATTTTTCTGCCATTTCCCTATTCTCCATTATAAATTCTCCTTTCTCCGCCTGCAATGGATCCACATTTGTCCTTGCTGATCTTTTCCTTTTTCACATTGCTAAAGAAGCTTTCACAGTCCACCTTTATGTTTCTTGTTATCTTGCATTCATATTCTCTCTTCTCTTTCTTTATCAGTTTCTTGGTCATCCTTTGCTGGATTCTAAATTGCTCCCAATCCTTGAGTTTACCACTTTTTCTGGCATCCTTATAAGCCACTTCCTTTGATCAAATGCAATCTTTAACTTCTTTTGTTAGCCACGGTTGATTCATCTTTCCTGTTGGGTTTTTGTGTCTTAGAGGAATATATATTTGTTGTAGACCATGTAATACTTCTTTAAATACTAGCCTTTGCCTGTCTAATGTCATTTGTGTATTTTCCCAATCCACCATAGCCAACTTGCCCCTCATACCTTCATAGTTTCCTTTGTTCAGATTTAAGACCCTAGTTTCAGAATGAATTATATCACTTTTAAATTTAATGTTAAATTCTGTCATATTATGGTCACTATTTCCCAAAGCCTCCTTTACAGCAAGGTTATTAATTAGCCCTTTCTCACTACATAATACTAAATCTAAAATAGCCCGATCCCTAGTTGGTTCTTCAATGTACTACTCCAGAAATCCATCTCGTACACACATCAGGAATTCATCCTCCACAGTATTAGTGCTGATTAGGTTTACCCAGTCTATATACAAATAGATGTCACCAATTATTACTGTATTATCCATGTTACATGCACCTCTAATTTCCTGACTTATACCTTGTCCAACATTACCACGACTGTTTGGTGGCCTATAAACAACTCCCACCAATGTTTGCTACCCCTTGCTGTTTCTTAGCTCCACCCAAATTGATTCTACATCTTGATCCTTCGATCTAAGATCCTCTCTCTCTAATTTACTGATCTTGTCTTCTCCATCTCCCTCTTGTCCTGCATTACATGCCCTCTGTTCATTCTCCCAGTCATGCTGTATTCCAAGAGGAAGGCCTACTTGTGCACCCTTGTCTGGGAGCAACTGGTTTGTGCAGAAGCCTTGAAGTAAACAAAAACTTCTTCAGCACTTGTCACACCACTTCTTGTAGACTTTTGCAATTTTAAACAACTGTAGAAAGCACCAAACACCTATAGAATCATAGCAATAGTCGGAAGAAATCAGCTAGCAACTAAGTCGTAACTAATAGATGATCTCTTTAAGTAGCACTGAATGAGGGTCCTTCGTGTTGTGTGTTCATCTGTGCACTGTTAAGAGATGGCATAGCTGGAGTGTTGAGCTCCAAAGTGACACCACTGGCATCACATCAGCGTTGCATGCTGATTGTTGTGATGATCTGCCTGCACTGCAGTTTGTGTTAATTCTCATCTGATAGTGTTAGCAGAGTATGCAACATATACTTGTCACTCTGGTAGTATGACGGGAGTATTTTGTATCCAGTTCTATCCAATGGGGACAGTATATATCTGTTTTGATTTGTATTCTGAAAGGATATGATAGAATGAGCTAAAAGGCTTTTTACCTCCAAACTAACCCATTTTTCATTTAGAAATGCACCCAATTGTTTCTTGAGCTCATTTATACTGTCTTTTTAATGACCTTCCCTGTTAACTAATTCCATAACTCTAGTAACCTGAAACTAAAAAGTTCCCTCCAATTTCCTAATTGTTAACCTCAGTAAGCTTGATCATGTTTAACTTTTATTAACTTTTAGTGGCAGGACAAGTTGATAAAGCCATTAAAGCATTTTGTTGCTTGGCTTTATAAATAGAGCTATAAGAGTACAAAAGCAAGGAAGTTGTGTTAAGCCTTTACAAATCATTTATTAGGCCTTAGCTATTGTATTGTGTCCAGTTTTGGGCACCACACTTAAAAAGGAGAGTGCAGAGAAGGTTTACAAGAATGATAGCAGGGTTGAGGGATTTAAGTTAGGTAGAGACTAGAGAAGCTGGGATTGTTCTTCTTACAGCAGAAAAGGTTAAGGGGATATTTAATAGAGCTGTTCAAAATTATATGGGGTTTTGATATAAATAAAGAGGAACTATTTTCACTGACAGATGGGTTGGTAACCAGAGGATACAGATTTAAGATAATTGGCAAAAGAATCAGAGGGAAGATAAGAAACTTTTTTTTACGAAGTGAGTTGTTATGATCTTAAAGCACTGCCTGAAAGGGTGATGGAAGCAGATTCAATCTAACTTCCAAAAGGGAATTGGATGTTGGCTTGAAAAGGAAAAGGTTTGCATGGCTATGGGGATAGATCAGGGAAGTGCAGCTAAATGAACAGCTCTTCCTATGAATTGGCACAGGCATAGAGTCGTTTACGCACTGAAGGAGGCCATTCAGCTCATAGAGTCCATGCCGGCTCTCCACAGAGCTATGCAGTCATTCCCACTCCCCAGCATGATCCCCGTAGCCCTGCAAGTCTATTTTTCTCAGGTAGCCGTCCAACTTCCTCTTAAAGTCATTGATTGTTTCCGCTTCCACCACCCATGTGGGCAGTGAGTTCCAGGTCATTACCACCTGCTGCGTAAAAAAGTGCTTCCTCATATTCCCCCCGCAACTTTTGCCCACAACTTTCAATCTGTGTCCCCTAGTCCTTGTACCATTTGTTAATGGGAACAGTTTTTCCTTGTCTAACTTACTAAGCCTGTCATAATCTTGTACACTTCTATTAAATCTCCCCTCGATCTCCTTTGCTGTAAACCCAGCTTTTCCAACCTAACCTTGTAACTAAAATCCCACATCCCTGGAACCATTCTGGTAAATCTCCTCTGTACCCTCTCAAGGACCCTTACATCCTTCCGAAGTGTGGTGGCCAGAACTGGATGCAATACTCCAGTTGGGGGCTAACCAGAGCTTTATAAAGGTTCAACATAACCTCCCTGCTTTTGTATTCAATGTCTTTATTTATGAAGCCCAAGATCCCATATGCCACCTTCGAAGATCGATGCACATGCAAACCCAGGTCCCTCTGTTCCTGCACACTCTTTAGAATTGTGCAATTAAGTATATATTGCCTCTCCCTATTCCTTCTGCCAAAATGTATCACTCTCACTTGTCCATATTATATTCCAGCTCATGGCATCCTCACTGTTTGTCGCACCTCCAAGTTTGTTGTCATCAGCAAATTTTGAGATTCTATTTTGTATTCAAAGATCCGAGTCATTTATATTTAGCAAAAATATAGCATGATTGGCCGACTGGCCACCTTCTCTATGGCAAGTTCCACTATTCTAACACTGCTGACTCTTTGAGGTACATTGGAAGAAAAGTAGGCTATTCATACACTTGAGCCCCTTCTGCCATTCTTTTAGATCATGGCTGATCTGTATCTCAACTTCATTTATCTACCTTTGATACATATCCCTTGATACCCTTACCTAACAAAAATCTATTGATCTTAGTTTTGAAAATTCAATTGACCCATCATTCACAGCCTTATGGGGGAAACATTACATATTTCTGCTACTCTTTTTATGAAAAACTACTTCCTGATTTACTCCTAAATGGCCTAGCTCTAGTTTTAAGTTTATGCCCTCTTATTCCACCAGAAGAATAATTTCTCTGTATCTGCCCTATTCAATCCCTTTAATATTTTAAAGACCTCGATTAGATCACCCCTCAATTTTCTGAACTTGGTGGAATACAAATCAAGTTTATACAACCTGTTCTCATAATCAAACCCTTTAGACACTGGTATTCTTTTGCTGAATTTGCACAGTACTCTCTCCAAGGCCAATAAATAATTCCTGAGGTTTCATGCCCAAAACTGAACACAGTACTGCAGATGGAGTTTGACCAAGGCTCTGTACAACTGAAACATCACATCCTCACTTCTCTATTCCAACCTCCTTGAGATAATGGCTGCATTCCATTAGCCTTTTTGCTTACATTTTATACATGTGCACTAGCTTTCAGTAATTTGAGTACATGAACGCCCAAATCCCTTTGCCCTCCATATTTTCCAGTTTCTCATCGCTAAGAAATTAATTCTGATTCATATTTCTCAGATTCAAAGTGGATTCCTTCACACTTCTCGACATTAAATGTCATCTGCCATAGTATTGCTCACTCATGCAGTCTATCTCCCTTTGTAGCTTCTTGCTATCATCTGCACAGCTTACTGTGCCTCCTAATTTAACATCACCTGCACAGGTGATGGATATATAGCTCCCTATTCCTTCATTCAGATTATTAATATATATGGTGAAAAGTTGAGGGCCCAATACAAATATCTCAGGAACACCACCTGTCACATCCCACCAATCAGTGAATGCTCCCTTATTAAATGTCTTCTGGAAGTTCATATAGACAAAATCCATAGACGTTCCCCTATCCGCTATGCTAGTGACCTCCTCAAAAAATTCAACTAGATTAGTCAGACATGACCTACTCTTCACAAAGCCATGCTCACTCTCTTTGATTAGCTCATGCTTGTCTGTGCTCAGTCATTCCGTCTCCGATGATAAATTCCAGTAATCTAAATCCTGTCCTCCTTCAATAATGGAGTGACTTTTGGGAAATTTCCAATCCAAAGGCACAATTCTTGAATCTAGAGAACTGTGAAAACTGTTCGGCCCAGAGATTTATCTATCTTAAGTCCCATTGTTTTCTCTATTTTTTTTTTTACTTACATCAAATTGTCCAAATTCCTCCCATTATTTTTTGGTTCCCCTGTATTGCTTATATTTGTCCTCTTACTCCACTGTGAAAATGAATACAAAATGTTCATGCAACAAGTCTGGCATTTATTATTTATTTATTTAGAGGTACAGCACTGAAACAGGCCCTTCGGCCCACCGAGTCTGTGCTGACCAAGAACCACCCATTAATACTAACCCTACAATAATCCCATATTCCCTACCACCTACCTACACTAGGGGCAATTTACAATGGCCAATTTACCTATCACCTGCAAGTCTTTGGTGGTGAGAGGAAACCGGAGCACCCGGCGAAAACCCACGTGGTCACAGGGAGAACTTGCAAACTCCGCACAGGCAGTACCCAGAATTGAACCCGGGTCCCTGGAGCTGTGAGGCTGCGGTGCTAACCACTGCCGCACTGTGCCGCCAATATTACTTATTGAAATCTCACCTAAATCTATCTTTAATGGTCCTACATTCCCCTTCAGCACTCTTTTTCTTGATATATTTCCAGAAAAATAAACATTTGGTGTTAGCTTTGATACCCTTGCAATTTGTTTTAATTTTATTGCATTTTTGCACCTGTATTACGTTATTTTTCATAGCTCTCCCAGTCTGCAGGATTTCTACTTTCCGTTGCATTTGTGTAAGCCTTTTCTTTTAGCTTGATATTATCTCTCACCTCATTTGTTGACTACAGTTGGTTAACTTCACAAGTGGAGCCTTTGCCTTTTCGGGGTATGTACTGGTTTTGTATCGTACCAAATACTACTTTGAGTAAATCCCACTGTTCGTAAATTTGCACATTAATAGTCCACCCACTTCACTGTGGTCAATTTATTCCTCATCCCTTCAAAATTTGCCTTACGTAGATTTAAAACCTTGGTTTATGATTCTCCCTTCTCCCCCTCAAACCTAATATCAAATTCAGCCATATTATGGTCACTATTTGCAATGTGCAAGTCATGTCTAATCTTCTGTTTCAGATTTGTTAGGTTAGCAATGAATGCACAATGACAGAAAAGAAAATGCTAGGTAGTGTGTCTTAATTTAATCCTCCGGCAGAGCCTGGAGATGTTTAGGTAGATGTCATTTGATCTTTTTATTGGCTGTGCCATTTACTGTAGCATACAAGCTTTACAATTCCTTTGTAGACTGGGTAGTAAACTTATTTGAAATAACATATCTGATAAATATGCTGTAAATTAGAAAACTATGGTGATATTTTGGGTTTTTAGACTGATATATTTTCTTCTAATCTAATCCTCCCAGTCATGTGATGTGGACGCAGGCTCAGAGGAAGAGCAGGCAACCATTGATATTCCTACAGTCTGAATCCGATTTCACTTGTTGACTTTTCTCCTTCCCTCTTCCAGTTAGTCAGACTCTGAACCTGTGCTTGATACTGCATATGATGACCTAGCATAAAGTGGGAAGTGGGGGGCAGGCAAGGCTGAGCACTGTCAGCAACTGAGTCTCAGAGACTTTACCATTTGCCAAACACCAACATATTTCCAGCAGCAGGTCAACCCTCACAAAAAAGCACTGAGCTTCACCGTAAAAGTCAACTCAGATGTCAGCTGTTCATCCAACATCCCTCTTACTTTGTGCATTTGTTAATGTGTAGTCAGAAGTGTTATTAGCTAGGCACCTCTCTTTCTAAGGTGGCTTCTCCCATAGCTAGGATGCTATATCTTAGGTAGTAAATAGTGATAAGATTCTAGCACAGAACCAGATGCAACCCACAGCAAAATCAAAGTAACAATGCATTTAAGATGTATCTCTGAATGAATTTACTTCTTTTCTGTTTTATTAATCTAGCAAAGCCTGCTGACAATGGAGCTGATAGTGTCGGTGGAAGAGACTCAGGTTAAGGATAAGAAATGTATCCTCCTGCGGATTAAGGGAGGAAAGCAATTTGTGCTGCAGTGTGAGGTAAGTGGTTCCTGCAAGATAGGGAGGTGTGGATATCTGTGCTGTATCTTATCAAACTGAAGATATGCTGGCACTGGTTCAGTGGTCACAGGGAGGAGGTGCAAAGCATTCATTCCCTTCCCACTACCCCCAATTTGTTTTTATTTTACAAGTCTGGCATTTCAAGAGCTGAGCTGAATTGTGACAGTCCCAATCATTAAGAAAGGTTTTCACAATTATTCTTCAACTATTCAATATCATATCAATCTTGTAAAGGCTCTATTCATAGAGCATGTGTGGTTCCCTAACTGATAAAGGTTTCCTCTTCCTGAAGTGAGTGAAATTTGATCATTATTCTTTCACCACTAGAATTGGGTTTCCACTCTGGCAGGGTTTTCTCCCCATGATGCTGCACACATGCAGTTTGTGTGTTTTATTGTTTCTGAATTCATCCCACATGAAGATTGGAAGCTTTCTCCCTATAATCTGTGTAAGTGCCCCCAATGACATGTGACGATGTGCATTCAGCCTAGATTTTAGGTAATAAGTGTTCAGGGCACACAACAGTCTAGATTTTGAATACAATTGGTGTGAACTATTAGCATAACCTTATACATGCCTGGTTGTAGCAATGGACTATAAAGGTAGTATGGACTATAAAATAGAAATGTTACATTGCTGCACCAGGACATGCAAGAGTGGACTTGGCTCAACATAATACACAACATTCTGACTAGATGAGGGTTTGTGAAGGCCATTTGTATTAAAGAAATATAACTTGTAGTACACGGGTTAGTGCCATAGCTGATTTGTCTTTCAAAAAAAAGAGAGGAGCCAGTTGGTGTGTTGGTTAGACATTGATCTTTCACTTCTGGGGACTAGAGATAAATCCACCTTAGACTGTTGGGTGAAAGCCTTAGTCTACTCTCTCTCAGGGCACTGCATGAGCTGATTTGCCAATCTCAATTTAGTTTTTAATGGGCATGGGCCCACACACTGAATTGTGCACAATTTGACACTCAGCATTCTCTTTCAGAGAGGCTGCAAGGATGAGTGATACACAGAATGAAATCCTCACACTAATTGAGACAGAGGGTGCTTTACGATCCATATGACCTCATTATACTTAATGGAGAAGTAGTAGGAAAATGTTCCATCCCCCAGGATGTCCATTATTCAGGTTGACCAAAACAAAAATTCTTTATGACGAAGTTGAATTGCAGACGTAACACAATGGAAAAAGGGAGCATGCTCACCCTTGGGTTATTGTACTGCATCACAACTAGAGAGTGGGCCATTTCTCTTTTAAACAAGTCTATTTCTTTTGAGGGAAAAATTGCCTGGGTAATCTGTCTAGGAGCCCTTATCATAAAATACCCATGGAAGAACTTTGGGTGAGGATAGAATCAGACTGGGCTGAAATTTCCCTCAAAATCAAATATCTTTCTAATACTGACTGTCTTGAATCCCAAATAAGGAATGACAACTTTGGGGAAGATACCAAAAGGTATCGTAAAACCAGTACCCTACCACTAATCCGTGACTTCAGGAGAAAATAGGGAAATCCAAATAAAAGCACAGTGTCTCATGCTGATTTCTGTGCACTCTTTTTTTCTCCAGAGTGACCCAGAGTTCATCCAGTGGAAGAAAGAATTAACGGAAGCCTTCAACGAGGCTCAGAGGGTCCTGCGAAGAGCCCCTAAGATGCTGAATAAGTCACGTTCAGCGGTGGTAGAGCTGACCAAACCCCCTCTCAGCCACAGGAACAGCAATGGACTTTAAGAGAGAGCACTTTTGTGTGAGTGGGGGAACAGAAACAAGAGACCTGAGGATGGTTTTGTGCAAACTACTTCTATATCACCTCGTATGTGGTCCAGCGTGTTGTTATTAGTTAATTATATGATCCCACAAAACAGGGTGTGTATGTATATATATATATATATATATATATATATATATATATAGAAATCTATATATATATATATATTTAGATATATGTGTGTGTGTTTGTGTGTGTATATATATATATACATACATACATATGCATACATATATATACATACATATGCATACACATATATAGATAAGAATGTGAGACTTTTTGGAACAGTTTGGCTGTGTATTTTCTATTGGAAGTATTGATGAACAAGTGTAGCATCTGTTAACTGCAACCACAGTGACCACTGCGGTTCATGAGCCAACTCCACAGGAATGGACTAGAGGATGTTGCCAAATAATTTTGGAGAATTTATTTTGCCATGTGTCATTGCGCCCTGGTGGTGTTCTTTGCTTCATATCAGAGGGTTGGAGGAACATTGACATATAAAGCAAGTGGCTGACTGGACCTATGTTTTCAGTCACTGATTCACTCAGATTTCTTTGCTCCTGGACTGCAACATATCACATAGAACATTGATCCATCATCAGTGGTCCATCCGTCGCCATGGTTTCTCTACTCTCAAAATGCTGTTTTGTGACGTTATCTGTCACCAATAGCACCATGTGCCAATAAGTATCATCGTCATCTAACCTGGGTTACTTTTGATGTTTCAGACTCGCTATCATGCCACATATCTTGTGTTTACCAGCTGCTGCTTTCTGTATGTACTCAACATCAGTTGGAAGATGAATTACTTTGTTTCCATGGTTACCAGAGCAGTTACATTTGATTTTTGTTATACGGACTGTGATAAACAATGGTGTGTTGGTGCTTAATTTCCCCCGACTCCCCCACCCTTCCCTTCCCCACATCCCTGCTAATTGCAATGTTTCTAATGATGGCAAGAGAATGATTGCTACCACACTGGATTGCCAGGTTGCCAACGTGTTAATAACCGCTTTCTCTCAGCTGTCGCTAAGTTTTCACGGCTACTTGGATGCTGCTTTGTGGTCTGTTTTGTTGATAGGGTTTCAGTGGTTGCTAGATGACACAGTCACTCTTCATTGTCGAGTTTCCATGGATAACGAATGACATGGCTCTGTGTTTTGCCAAGTGTCTATGGTTACTGGATATATAACTATAGTTACTGATTCATGACCCATCGTGCTTCTGTGATGCCTGGTTCCAGCCGTGGACGATTCTGCTACTGCTGGGCAATTTTCAGTTATTGTACTTAATTAGCTGCTGATCTACAGACCCAGCCTGCTTCTGGTTTCTGTGTTCACAGGATTACTGGACACCATTCCGTTGTTATATTACTTGTCACAGTTTGGAAGATTTTGAAATCATTGCGTTGATGGGACATTAGCGTGTGCTGCAACCCACACCTTTACTCCAATGAGATGAAAAAGTTTAGGAATCCCTACATTCTAAACACTTCTGATCCACGCAGCAGATGATTTGTTTTGTAAAGTCATTGTCCCCTTCCCACCGTGAAGTGCAAAGTGCCAATGGACTTTACAGATAAAGGAAGATTCAAAAAACAATGATCTAAGAGAAAAGTAAAATATTTATCATAGATATTACTGTGCAAGTGTACATAATGTTTAAGAACTAATATACCAAGAATCCGTGGTAACAACTTGAGAATATCTTTAAATGGTGATTGCGTAGCATGAGTTGCTTTATCGACATGTCTTCAATGAACAGTGACAATGCATTGCTACATCTTAATAACTGGTCAATCGCAACAAGGGTCAGCTATTAATCCGAATTTAGGGAGCAACATCAACGCTGAAATTCATTTTATTTTGTTGTATTTTGTTTTAGCTACAGTACCACTAAAATGTTTAAACCTCATATTTCGACTGTAAAAAAAAAACACAAAGATGATGTGTATAGTTTTTTTCTGTTTATATTTTTGTTTAGGACTACTGCATTTAGTGCGTACTGAAAAATAATAATAACAAGGACAGGACTGGGCACAAAATTTGCCACAACTATTGCCATGGTCTGCTGCTTTAACAGAAATGAGAGTCAGAATGATGGAACAGAATTAGGCTGTGGTCAGTCCCAAATGATTGCCATGAAGGATGATGTCATAATAATGATTTTTGTTGCCACATAGGATGATGTTACTAGCTTTCTCTTTGAATCAATGATGAATTTGTACCTTGCCTTGTCAGAAGGGTGTGCGGAGGCGGCACTGTTGAACCTAAAGAAAGTTATAGGATTGGTTGGTTAATACTAGTGCCTATGATGCAATAAGAAAACCGATATACATCTCTCATTTTTCCAGGAAAATATTTTACCGCCATTTTAACAGGTTGCTTTCCTCTCCTCTCCTCCCTTCCCACGCTGCCAAAAGAAATTAAAATAGATACACTGCAGTTGTTCTATTTCACAGCGCCACCTGGTGTTAAGGCAACATTGGTGAGCAATTCCATGGACAAAAGATCATTTTATTTTTCTCAAGTTCAAAAATACTTTCAGGCTTTCTTAATTGGTGTAATATTGTCACGCTTTAGCCTCGTAAAGGAAATATTGGTGCAGTTTATATGTTTCTAAAAGTGAGATGCACAAGGTCAATGTGTACTGGCCACCTTTCAAATAAAAAGTGCCTACAGTGTTGTATGCCAATGCAAAATCATGCAGTTAAATGATTCAACCAATTAGTTGGCTAAATCAATAACTCTCCAGTTCCGTATTGTTGTAGGAGTTATCTCTGATAGTGCAGTTTGATTTTTGTAGTTTTATTTTCTGGTCAAAAATTAACTTATTTCAACAGAATCTTTTCTGATAATGACTTTGTTACCATAGTAACCATATAATCCTGTAACAGTCAGCAGAATTTTGTCATTTTCATCCGGGCAGAGAGTAGAGAGGAAAATTGGATGGGGAAGATTGCAGATCCCTAACAGAACTTCCCTGAATTCCTTCCATTTAAATTAATGGAAAGAGAATCAGATGGATTCTGTAAAAGGCATGCCATCCTCCCTGTCCAGTTTCCCCCTCTTTGCTGCACACAAGCTGTGCTTAACAAAAAGACAAAATTTATCCCACTGTCTTTCAATCATTGCTTGGTATGATTCCTCCAGAAGTGAGGCTGCCATAAAAACACACATTATATCAGTTAGTGTTACATATCAACTTTGTATCTGAGAGCTAAAATAGTCAACATAGATTAACCATGATCCGAGGTGGTTTAATAATGTACAATTGCTGAGATTGTTATAAAAATAATCTTGAAAAACACAAGCAACATGGAAAAGGCTAACTATTCTGATGACCGAACCCAATAAGTAAGTCCTGAGTACAAAAACAGAGTGCCAATTGCACATATTTTTATTTGAACCATAGAACCATAGAAAAATTATGGCACAGAAGGAGGTCATTCAGCCCGTCGGATTCGTGCCGGCTGGAAAAACTAGCCGCCCAATCTAATCCCAAATGATGGTAAAGGGAAGTTGCTTATTAGAAGCAGCTGATCTTTTAACTCGGGAGTATCTCCTCTTTGATCGAGAGCTTCTGGCTTTTGAATTTTGAAAGATTCTTAATGCACATTTTATAATGTGTTACAGGGGGGAATGAGTTTTAGAGAAAGTGCTTTATATGATCTCCATATTAGTGAGCAGCCCCCATTCTACTTTTGAATGTTGCAGTGAGGTTTTATATATCTGCATTAATGAAATATTCTTAAACAATGCACATTCTGTCAGTATTATGGTGAGAAATATATGATCAAAATGAGGCTACAAAACCACATAAGAACATTCAAAACCATGAATGATAAAATGCCATTTTGGTCAATCAAGCCCCTTGTTTCTAGAGAACATGTTCAGTTTGCTTTGTGATGTATCCTACCCAATACCATTCTGTCTCCTAAGGAACAATTCTGCAAAGTTTCTTTCTACCCCCAAAGTTGGTACTATGTGGGAAGAAGAGCAAGGGGAGAGAATATGCATAAAATGGCAAAGGGGGAGGAAAACAGCAAGAATTATGGGTTCAGGTTCAGGTAAAACTGCACGGCAATTTGGAATCATAAGTTTTATAAAAACAGGGTCACAGAATATGAAAGCAAAGAAGTAATGCTAAAACCTGAACAGATTTTTGGTTAGGCAACAGTTAAAATATTACGTCCAATTCTGAGTGCCTTACTCTATGAAGACTGTCAACGACATGAATAAAGAACAGAAGAGATTTACTAAGATGAGAAACCTCTGTTATTAGAAGAGACTAGAGAAACTGGGATCTTTCCACTAGAACAGAAAATTTTAAGAGACACAGGTAGTTCCAGAAAACCCTCTCACTCTTCATGCTATCCTGGGGCTGGGGAAAGATAGACTGTGAAAGTGACATCATCTTCAATGTAAGTACTAAGTATTTTCCAAGTTTTCCTTCCATTGTCGCCTGAAGGCACTGACATATGCTGGGGTAAAGTTCCACAGATGTCAGAAGTCCTATAGTATCTTGCCCAAAAGGACAATCATCAAAGTTTCTTTCTAACCCCTTATTTATTTGTGAAAAATGTTTTATTCCTCTTTCTTTCTGCATTGTTTCTTATGTGAACATGCCTTCACCTCTATGCGCCCTCCTTCTATCTTTGCAACAGACTACTGAACAGCCATTGTTCTGAACATTTTCAAAGATAGCCAATGAGACTTTAGGACGGAAGGTTTAATTTAACCTGGGAAATTGAGGCTGCAAGCAGGTTTGTGATGGCAAGGGGCCATCCATGGATTGAAAGTACCTTGAAAAAATGCTGTGCATAATTTTAGGAATGAAGTGGATGTACCTCAGTAATGATATTCTTTAGTAATTAATAGGCAAAAGACATGTTCAGAAAATTTCACCTAACCAGTACCCAAGACTTTTTAGGCTGTCCAGGATTGGCCTTAGTGCAGGTAAAACTATGGCATATCATATTGAAGTAGCTATGATGATTGTATATTTATTTATAATGGTTTTATATTTATTGCATTATATATTTCATTAACAAAAACAGTGAATACCCAAATGGACGCCAACTATGTGCACCCTCATTTCTGCTGGTTGTGTACACGGTTCCCCTTCCCACCATATCTGCAAGTGGACTATTTGACCATAATGTTTCATAAACCACTATAAACTGGGAAATCTCAGAACTAAATTTTCTTGGAAGGGAGCTTAAGGATGACTTTGCAGATTTTAATTCTTGTGCCTTGCATATGCAGTATGTAAGATTATAGATGACAAGTATTTGCTTAGTCTTTGTTTTTGCAACAAATGGGCAGAGGTAAAATCTGAATTTTTTTTTTACAGTATTATGTTTTGTTAATGTGCCTTTTGGACAGTAATTATTTATCATATAACCACAGCCCAGGTAACCCATTGAAAAGTTAAGGTAGCTGCAGGGGAGGTAGGAGTAAACATCATTTCAGTTCGTGTCTTCTCGATCTTACCAGGGGTGCTTAAACCAATAACACTCACTAAGTTAACACTGCTTATTTACTTATGATGCAATCTGGTACCATGAGGGGAAAGGAATAACTGCCCATCTTCAAAGAGTAGAAATATCATAAATATGAAATAGGTAAAGGCAGGTTTGGAAATATTCCTTAAATTACTTTCATTTGCAATGGCAAAAGGATTTACAGATCATTAAAAAGCATCTCTAGTGAAGATGAGGGCTTTCTTCTCCCTACCCCCACCATGTCACTGCAGGTAATCAACCAGCAGTGACACTGTAACTTGGAATGGTGCTGTAACCCCTGTTTTGTTATCAGCTAAATAACCTCTGAGGTATGTCTTTCAATATTGAAATCCACCAATTTTCTGACTAAAGAAATCTGTTTGTAAGTTTGTGCAGTAATATTGATAAGTACATATCAGAATCAAAATGGGAATGAAGGGTACCACATTTATGAAGTTAGATGTAATTGTCATCCAATCAGAATCATCCAATTTGCATTCCTAATGTTGTTTGAGTCACCTTCACATTCTAACTTAAACATTCTGGGGCCAGCAATCTGCATGGTCAGGGGAGGTCCATTCATTAAAATGTGAATGGTGGGCTGCCCATCTGACCCAGAGGCCAGAAAATAGGAGGTACACGACCAGTCCAGGGGATGCTCGTGCCCCCTACTCTCCAGAAAGAAGGCCAATCTATCCTCAAGCCACAGATCCCAGTTGGGGTCCATATCCACCATTAGCTAACCTGTACTTATATTTTCACATGGTGTACAGGCGGAGCCAGTGATCTATCTGACTAATGCATAGCTATGTACGTGAAGTCATGGTGTTGGGAGTCCCCTGCTATGCTGTTGACCTTGTTGGAAGCGGGCTTTTGGCTTCACCACAAACAAGGCTCCGCAGAATATTCAATGTAAGGTCAAGACCTGGTATATCAATGTTTCAGTTTAATTTGCAGCTCTTCCAGTGCACTCCCACTAGGGTTACAGCAGGGGTATGCCAGAAGAGTCATGGATTTGCAGCCCCACTGTCAGTGTGGACACAGAATTTCTCAGTCGCAATTGTTAATGCTGTTGTGTGCATTGACATCCTAGAATTTCATCATACTCTCAGTCTGTACACCAAAAATGTCACCAAGAACCTCATATGCGGTTCTTACAATATTAACGATAGCAAGGAATGATTGTGCAGCTGTGATCGAATCTTGGGGTTCCAATGGTTATAAACTGATTAAGTTTCACTCTTACTAAGTCTAATATCATTGAAATCCCTCAGTTGAGTTTACGCTTGTTACCCATCAGACATGTATTGGTTTAAATTATCGTTTTGAATTTAATGTTTAGAACTCAAAACAATTGTTTTTTTAAACTGGAAACCATGACCCATAATCATGGATATCAAATAAAGGGAAATTGCAAATTCTGGAAAAGTGAACTAAAAACAGAAACTGCTGGAACTACTGAACAGGTTAGTCATCATCTGGAAGATAGGTTTTGACATTTCTGGTAAATGTTCTGATCTTATTCAATGCAGGATATCATTAAGGTTGAAAGGAATTGTAGAGAAAATGAGGAAGTAATGATTGGGTTACATCAGTTTCGAATTTTAAAACAATTATTACATCTAAAAAATATCTTCATTTACAAAAAGGTTGTGAAGTTCTTTCATACTTTTGACCCCACTGGTGATAGTGCAGATCTTTCAGTTTCCCCACATATTGAGAGTGACATTTATTTCTGAACAATCACTCATGTTTCTAATGTACCCACACTTAGCTCATGACTGTACTGGTGTATTGTATATGAAACAGAATAAATCAAGAGTTTGTGACAATCCAAATCTTCTGTGGGTCTAAAGTAACCATTTTGAATCCCCAGCAAATTTAGCTACACACTGTGCCATTGTCACTTGTTTGCATCCACATAACATTTCCACAGTTTGGAAGGTTAATTGGTGTACCGTAAAACAAACTATTGCTGCATACAGTCTCTCAATATTGTTCATTTGGCTGCCCTATAGTTGATGGGGAGAACCCTAAAGAAACATAAGCATGCATTACAAAGCAGGGGCTAATGTGATAGAATCAGGACTGTATTGACAAAGTTAAGGAAAAATAACCAGCCACCATTAATAGACCCTTTCTGTAGGATCTCTGTTGATTTTAATCTGGAAGTCGCTGATTTTAACAGACCAAGGGCTGATAGCAAAATGTAACTAAATATGTTATTCTTCAACTTGGGCTCATCTCACATTGCCCATATTCTACAACAAAGAGCATTCTTTGTGGAAAAAAATCCTAAAAGCCATTTTTTTTTTTTAACCAAGTATTTCCCACTCAGATATAGTACATGGATGCCAACATTCACTTGTTTGGAGTGTGTCTCACTTATTTTAATTTTCTTTTTTTTCTTTTTTTCTTTTGGGCCTCCTTATCTCGAGAGACAATGGATACGCGCCTGGAGGTGGTCAGTGGTTTGTGAAGCAGCGCCTGGAGTGGCTATAAAGGCCAATTCTGGAGTGACAGGCTCTTCCACAGGTGCTGCAGAGAAATTTGTTTGTTGGGGCTGTTGCACAGTTGGCTCTCCCCTTGCGCCTCTGTCTTTTTTCCTGCCAACTACTAAGTCTCTTCGACTCGCCACAATTTAGCCCTGTCTTTATGGCTGCCCGCCATAATTATTTTAATTTACTCCTATAAATAAGCAGATCTCCATCTGTTTAAATGGGTTTCCAACCCATTTCACTCTTTTTGATCATGTAATTCTCACTTCTAATATTCCCCACTCATTTAGACCTGTTAAAGCTAGCCATTTCCTCACCTTTCAGGCAGAAAGACTTGTATCAGCAATTGAGGGATAATGTTGAGCAGTGAGATAAATTTGCAAGAAACAAAGCAACAAGGCATTATCAGCTAGGTAAGTGGGCAGGTCTTTCTGCTGAAATCTAATTTAATTACTGTTCATTGTGAAATTCATACTGGCAGGTCATAGCAATGAAGCAGTGGTTTATGGCATCAGCTTGTGGTAAATTTTGTGCCCTTTTGAGTCTCTGCACAATTAATAATTTGATTTTCATTAGCTCTATCGTTTTTTTTTACTTTAAAATCATATTTTTTGCACCAGTTTTCAGGGATGTGAAAGAAGCTGCTTTGCATTAATGAGGCTGTCTGAATCGGGTTAATTCCTGTACTTTATACTGCTGAAGAAATGCTTTTAAGGATGTATTGAGAGTTGCAGCATTTCTAGTGGTGGCCTACGTGGTTTAACAGAAAAGTGCTTTAACCCCTGTTACTGTGCCCCAAGTTTCACAAATCAAGTTCCAGGAAGTCGGGTGTAAGTTGGTGGGAGGGGAGGGCTGTTTCGGGGAGGGGTATGAGCTATTTTGATCATGATTCCTGTGGTTGGCAAATGTGTTTCAAATGATTTCTGAGCATGCTTAAGCTTGATCCTGGAGATCTGACCACGCTCAGATTCATACCCAAAACAATTGACCTGCAGCACAGTGGAGAATCTTATAAAGAAACTCCAGGAAATTTGGGCTCGGGGATGTGCACATTCTGATGTTTATCATGGAAGGCTTTGATTTGACCAAAATTGGAATTCCACACAGAAAGTGGCTAGTTGGTAACCAAGAAGATTGTTTCATTTCAAACAAATGAAAGGATGACCATCAGCAGTGTTTCACTTAAAGAGCATAATAAATGAAAAGTAAATCATGTAAAAGCTCATGAAGCTCATATATCCTCAAACTTGTCCAACCCCTAACCCTTTGCTATTTAATCTGGTCAGTTATGCTAATAAAAGGTGCAGAGCACCAGGACTGGGATATTCCAGGGTTGAGCATATCTGTTGTCATATTCAGTGGGACACATACGTCAGACTATATGTTTGGTACAAAGCCCACATTAGCCCCCACAAAGATATGCTGCATCTTCAACTTCTATACAGTGCTTGAATTTAAAAAAAAAAGAAAAAATGTTTTTAAGCTTTTGTTTATTGACTGAATCTTGTTAGTATATCAAAACTGATGTGTATATATTCTAAAAAAAATCATCCTATATACAGAATGTCTGACCTCATCCCTCCCTCTCTTCCCTATTCCTCAGTCGTCAATCTGTATCTTTTTAAAAAGGATTCTAGTGTACTGTGCCAAGGACGCAGCTGTATATTTTTGGTGCCATGCTATCTTCAGTGTAAAAGTCAAAATTGGTGGGGTGGGGGCAGGGGGAGGGACCAGAAAGACATGTTATGTTATTTATTGTGAACCTGTCCTTTCATCATTGTGACATTCTGACATTCCAAACTGAACTCTCGTCTGAATCATTACTGTGCATGTGGTCATTTTATTGCTTCTCTGATTCTTTGCCTAATCTGAGGTTTTCAGGTATTTTTATGTACTCAGGTGTGGAGATTGATCCCAAAAATGTAAATGGACATTCTCTCCTCCTCTGGTGGAATAGTTATTAAAGGCAGCATGTAACTGAGCCATACATGTGAACGGGAGTAGGTCATTCAGCCTTTCAAGCCTGTTCTGCCATTCAGTGAGATTATGACTGATTTGAATCATTGGCTGGAATTTTACGGCCCCCAAAAGGGCAGGCTGGTGGTGGCGTGAAATTGAGTGGGAGGCCGGTGGGGGTGGGGGGGAAGGCCATTCCCGACTCCTTCCCGCCCCTGCTGCAATTTTACGAGAGGCGACGGCAGCGTGAAACCGTGGCCCGAGGCCAATCAAGGCATTTAAGTGGCCAATTAATTGGCTGTTAAGGGCCTCCTCCCACCACCGTGATTCTACCCTCAGCGGCTGGACGGCAAAAGCCCTAAGAACCCTGCCTGGTAAAACCAGGCTGCCTTCTAGCGGGCCGGGAGGGGGGCATACTGATCGGGCACCCTGTGCCCCACGGAGGGCAATCCCCAATGCCCCAACCGCCCCCAACACACTACACTCTACTCCTCCTCCCCAACTGACCCCCCCCCCCCCCCCCCCCCCACCTTGCCGGGACCCAGCCGATTGTCTCCAACCAGGCCCCAAAAACTTATCGTAGTTCCGGAGCCGTCCTACCTCTTGCTGTGGTGGCTGTGTGTAGTCCCAGCAGTGGCCATCGCTCCAGGTGGTGCTGCTGGAACTGAGCTGCCGGCCAGCTGATTAGCCAGCAGCTCCATTCGGCGGGACTTCCTACCTCAAGGAGATGGAAGCTCCACCCAAGAGCAATTAATGGCCTGGAGAGCGAAAAATCCTGGCCTGGCTCACCAGGCCTGGTGGAGGCGGGCTCACCACTGACTTTTCGGCCTCCCGCCCAATGTAAAATTCCGGCCCTAATTCCATCTACTCTTCTTAGCTCTGTGTCCCTTAATGCCCTTGGCTAGCAAAAATCTATCCACCTCAAATTTAAAATTGTTAATTGAACTGGCATCTGCTGCTTTTTTAGTTACACACTTCTACCACCCTTGTGTGAAGAAGTGTTCCCTAACTTTTCTTCTGAATACAGAATAGTAGCTCAGTTTCCTGTTTCTGTAGTATGACCTGATCTGAGCCATTGAAACTGGCTTGAAAAGAAAACTAGCCAACATTCCCACTCTTAATTGCTATCCAATAACCATCTTCTGGAAAGTAGACATGTGTGGGCATTGTGAGAACAGAATTGGGCTTGTTTGTGGTTCCTCCTGCTCTGTAGGCTTACACATGAAGAATCGCCAATTGGGCTAGGTACCAGAGGGCTGCTGGCACCAATTGGAACCATATCCCAGCAAGAGTCAACTCTTTCAGAGAGGAGGGAAAAAAAATGGAAGAAAAAAATATTTTATTCTTCCAATGTGAACCATGACATTTATCGTAACAGTAGCTACTTCTTCCTAGCTGACTGGAGTGCCATGAACCTGCCCACTGAGGTGGTTTTGCAATGTATTGTAGTATTAATAACATTTGGATTTATAAAGCACCTTATCACAATGAAATGTCTCAAAGCACTTTACCAGATTAATTACTGTTGGGAGCACAGTGACTTGTGGTTTGGTGTACAGAATTAGAGCAGCATTCATCTTGATACAGCTAGCAGGGGTGAAAATAATAATGTATTAAACAGTTAGGATCTGCCTGAAATACAATTCTTCACACTTGTTCCATGAGTCACTTATACAGAGATTGAAATTAGACAGCAATAATCCTGCCACAACCTCAGAGGAATGTAATACTTCAAAATGATGGCCAGATCACATTTAGAGAAAAGTGTGGGCCTATCTAATTGGCATAATGGACAATGGTAAAGCCCTCTCCCACTCTGCAAAAACTAAAATTTTATTTCATTTAAACTGCTCCCACACTTGTTCTATAAACAGAATGGATGCTGGGATCTGTGCTAAAACTATTATTCCTTTTGTTGCTGGGAACTCACTCAACATTTACTGTCAAGTCGTTCTTCTTTATAGATTAATCTGAGAATTCTGCTCATCTGTGCTGGTATCTTTGTGGTTTTAAAAGTCAAAGCTCTTTACAACATTCCATATTTACAATCTGCAACCACAAGGTCCTTAACAAAGAGATTTACATATTGCACAACTTATCATGGCACCATGTCACTTATTTGAATTTTTCAGCAGAATGTGGTTAAAAATCCCATTTCACCATACTCCACATGAGCACGATTACATCATACTAACTTTTGTTCTGTTAAATTATATAATTCAGGTGAATCACATTCATTGCTTTTAACCACTAATATGACAGTTCTTGTATATATAGTTAAGATACTGATTGAGAAGTGATATCAGGATTTCTATTTCCAATTATCACTCTAAATGGACTTTGACACAAACAAGCTTTTGAACGAAATATCAGTGAATGTTATTTACACAGTTTGTTGCTAATGTATCAGCGAGCACTCTGCGTGGGAGTACATTATTCTGTTAATCACACCCCAGCAGGATACTGGAACTGTGCATCTTTTATATTGTAATTTCAATCTATTATATCTGACATGACTCACAGGTTTCCAAGTGCAGATTAGTACTTTTGTAAGAAGTGAAAATGGTCAGTTTCTCCATCTGTCTGTATAATATTTTACAATGATTAACATATTTCCAAGATTTCTTCTAATAATAGCAGCAGCATCTGGAAAATGCTTGTTTGCAGAGGAGCAGCCTGTAATTTAATCTACTAAAAGTACTTAAGATCAGACCAATAAATAATTTCGCAGCTCCTAACTGCACTTCATATAGTCAACTATTTGAAATCCTATATGACGCTATAAAATCAGTAAAGGCCAAACCTGCACAAGCTGGCAGTAGTAAAGGTTATGGGGCTGAATTAGTGTGGGGTTAAAGAATGTGCACTGGAGGAGTTGTAGAAATTTCAACACAGGAGGCCATCCAGCCCATCATCCAAATACAGGTGCTAGCTCCAGATCAGAAATAATTTCAACTTAACAGAATCACAGAATTGTTACAGCACAGAAGGAGGCCATTCGGCCCATTGTGTCTGCACTGGCTGAATGAGCAATTCACTGAACGCCATTTCCCCACCATCTCCCCATAACTCTGCACATTCTTCCTTTTCAGATGACATTCTAATTACCTTTTGGATGCCTCAATTGAACCTGCCTCCACCACATACTCAGGCAGTGCATTCCAGATCCTAACCACTCGCTGCATGAAGAAGTTTTACCTCATGTCACTTTGCTTCTTTTGCCAATCAGTTTAAATCTGTGCCCTCTCGTTCTCACCAGTGTGTGTGGAGAATCATAGCTATATACCTGCACCCTATCACTCATCTGGACATCATGATGGATGCTGAACATCATCCAATCACTGCAACTTTCACCAAGGACAGTTTTGCTGAGGGTGAAATTTCTGACCTGGAAATTCCTAGAGGACCACTTTTCCTAGGGTTGGGGTCAATTAGTGCATCATGCCAGCAAGAATGCTCTGCAGCATCTGCCCGAAGCTGCCAGCCAGAACGGCAGAATGGCGCCAGCATAGTGGAGGCCCAGCAAGGGTCAAAAGAAGCTCCTCATACTTTCTGTTCCCACTGGAGCAAGTAAGCCATCTAGGACGAATTACCTTTCAGTCTCTTAAAGCCCTTACTGGGACTGACAGCAGCTTATGGCCTGGAAACTCCCCTGACTCACTCATTTGAAGGGGGGAGGGGTAGATCCACCCACAATCCCCTCCCACTTTGGAATTTAAAAGGCTAGTACAAACAAGCCAGAATCCCAGGGTAACCATGTTCCACCCAGTATTTGTGACCCCACAGGTGGAAATCAAGATTTTTGCATACATCCCAAGGAATTTTGGGGCCCCTCTTTAAATTAGTTCTTTTCTGATTACACACCATCCCTAAGTGAAAGCTGAGGTACACCAACACTCTGAAACCAGTCTGCCACAGGAAGAGCCATTTTTTGCTCCCTCCTGGTGGTTAGTGGCTGATTTATTGTGTGGAAGATTCCAGGCACAAATAGGTCCAATAGAACTTTCTATTTCAGTCTGTTATTTCCTGGAATGAGAAATCAGAACATGAGGGAATTCTGTAATGAGCTAGTCAGATAATAGCACCCACAGCACAAATGTCTATGAACAGCATATGTTTGAATCCAGCCCACATTAAAGGGAATTAAAGTTTCCTCACAGCTTTCTGTAGTGAAGAGTTTCGTCAGTAGTTAGTTGGTGTGGGTCCACAACACAAAACAATTTGGGCAGCACAGTAGCCTCACAGCTCCAGCGACCCGGGTTCAATTCTGGGTACTGCCTGTGTGGAGTTTGCAAGTTCTCCTTGTGTCTGCGTGGGTTTCCTCCGGGTGCTCCGGTTTCCTCCCACATGCCAAAGACTTGCAGGTTGATAGGTAAATTGGCCATTATAAATTGCCCCTAGTATAGGTAGGTGGTAGGGAAATATAGGGGGACTGGTGGGGATGTGGTAGGAATATGGAATTAGTGTAGGATTAGTATAAATAGGTGGTTGATGGTCGGCACAGACTCGGTGGGCTGAAGGGCCTGTTTCAGTGCTGTATCTCTAAATAAAAAAACAAAACAATTCAGCGCAAATTAGCAAAGCAAAGCGGCCACAGGCATCAATAATTTGAGAAATAAAAATGCTAATGTTGGAGGCTGTTCTTTTGGAATAGAGTTATAGTACAGAATAGATGTCTATAATTTTTAAAAAAGAAACTGGATTGATGTAACACCTTTGACAACCTCAGGCCATAGAACCATAGGCTAACATAGCAGGGGTACTTTGTGCGCAGCAAGGTCTCACAAACAGAGAAGAATTTAATGACCAGATAATTTTCTTTTTAGTGGTTTTGACTGATGGATGAAGTTGGCTAGGACCATAGGAGAACTTCCCTGCTCTTCAAATCGTGCCATGGAATATTTTACATCCAAAGTGCTTCACAGCCATTTAAGTAACTTTGAAGTGTACCACTGTTCTAGGAAACACAGCATTCAGTTTGCACACAGCAAGCTATCAAAAACAGTAATGCGATAATAAACAGATAATCTGTGTTTATGATGTTGGTTCAGGATAAATATTTGCCAGGACATCAGAGAAAATCGCCCTGCTGCTCTTGAAAATAGTGCTATGGGATCTTTTACATCGACCTAAGAGGCTAGACAGGGCCTCAGTTTAATCTCTTGTCCGAAAGATCGTACCTTTGACAGTGCAGCACTCCCTCACCACTGCACTGAAGTGTCATCTTAGATTTTGTGCTCAAGTCTCGAGTGGCACACAACCTTCTGACTCATAAGTGAGAGTGCTAATACTGAGCCACAGCTGGCACTGAGACACATAAGATGCTTCTTTGACCTAACTCCTGATCACTTAGCTACCTCTCTTCATCCCATCTCTTTTGTCAATATCCCCCTTTCAAAACTACTATCATAAGTTACTCCTTAAAAAGGCCACCTTGAACTCCTCCATTACATGAACTACCATCCCAGCTCCAACTTTCCTTTCCTTTCTAATGCCCTCCAATGCAGCATCATCAATCGCTGGTCTTACTTCTCCCATCAACCCCTAATTAAACACCTTCAGTCTGATTTCTACCTCAACCAAGACTGCAATGATCCTCATGCATGACTGCAATTACAGCTCATTATCCCTCCCCAACACTCCATGGCCTTCAATAAGGCTGATCACACTATCTTCCTGAGCTGTTTGACCTGCACAGCTCCCTAGTAGTCATCGAAATAGTAATATATAATAGTAATACTCAGCAATATAATTCATAAACATGATTAGTTTTCATATATATGCAAATAAAACCCAGCTTTTCCTCTTCAAGCTTGCCTTTAATTCCAGCTATCTTGGTAGCATTGTTCAAAATCTTTCTGCAGTTCAACATTACCAAGACCAAAGCCATCCTGTTTTGATTTCAGCCATAAACCAAGCACTTTACCCCCTTATCCCATCCCCTTTCCTAACTGATCCCTCAAGAGGAATCCAACTGGGCGTAAAGTCATTGCTTTAAACACAATATCCAGTTCAACAAAATCACCTACTTTGTCCTCTGAAAAAGCATCACCTTCCTACTTTATCATAAAACCATCCATACTTTTGTCATCTCCTAGCTTCACTTCTCTATTGTTCTGCTTGCATGCCTCCCAAGCTCCATCATATGTATCTCTAGTTCTTCCAAAACTCCTTTGCCAACATTCTATCCCACAATAAATTCCATTTTCTTATCTTTATTAATGTCCGTGCATCTGCCAGTCGATTTGTTTCAAAAACCTTGGACTCATTGGCACATTCCTCCTTGGCCATGCTGCACTTTACCTCTTACATGCTCCAGCTTTCAGGTTTGTCTACTGGGCATCCTACCCATTACTGATGACCAACTTTTAAATAATTTGCCCCGGGACTCTGCAGTTTCCTTTGCAAATCCATCTGCTTTACCACATTTCTCCCAACTTCAAAGCTTCCTTAGCATATGCCCCTTCAACGATAGTTTCAGCCATCATCCTTAACTTTTCCTATGCCTGTTAGGCCAAACTGCCCACTTTGTGAAGAGCCTTTAGATGTTTTTGCTACATTAAAGAGGTTATATGATTACCAATTAATGTAATATATTTCTTTCCATTCATTCTGCAGGAATTCTGAGAAAGGGATGCATCCTCTCTGAGGGCACAGACTCAATTAAATATTTAATTGATTATGCACTGGATTCAAATATTTGTGCTATGTATCCTTAAGCCATTGGGAATGATGAGCAGAGCACTTTCATATATGTTTCTTTTCTGATGCCATGCTGGGCAGTGGTTTATGTTGAATTTGGTACATTAGAAAGCTAGAACAAGAACATGATTCAGCTCCTTCCACAGAACAGGTATACGACAGATGCAAAGCCTGGTCTTACTTTAAATCATAAAATTACTATTATATCTTTCTAATGTGAGTTTTAGACATGTCAAAATAATGCAATTTTAAAACAAAACACTCAGCTGCACTTCCAGAAGAATTCTTTTGTCGTTGCATGGTGAAAGTGTGTGAAAACCTATGTTGATAGCTATTAGTTTCAAGGGGAGGTGGCCCCTTCTGTTAGTGGTCTGTTTGTAACCAGAATCTAATCAGATCAAATTTCTTTGGCTAGTTTCTCAGGCTGTTCAAATTGTAATGTGTGCTAATTTTTCACGATGGCAGTGGAGGAGCTTGTTTGAGATGGCTACCGCAGGCGAGAATTCCAATGTTTTTTGTTTTAGTCCTTAACTAGTAAACAAACAGCAAAGGGGCTGTTGTCTACATCCCAATCATTCAAGTGATAGAAATAATTAACCATATAATTACCAGGCTGCTGAGAAAAAACTGAAGGGTTTCTTCAAAGGAACATGCCAAGTGTGAAAGAACTGCTTTGTTGTCAGGTGGCAAAGGCCTGTGTAGCAATGTACAAGTACAAGCCTGACTTTCCCTATACTACAGCTCTATTTTCAACCATTTGTTTCTGCATCACATGAGTGAAACAGAATTCTAAGAGGCAGAGATGTACCCACATTATGATCATTAAAGACTCATTAAAATAATTCTATAAAGAATCTGATTTCAAACTATTATTTTGGATACAGGAAGTTTAAAGTAGTATGTAAATCAAGCTTTGTATTGCAAATTATCTGCTGTATAATCTCTTGCTTCTGTGTAATTAAGTATGGTGTAAATAAATTTGATCATTTGATTTAACCTGAACATGCGGTCTTATGGCATGGTGTTTTCTGCCTTTTCAGAGACTGCAAGAGTGCATGGTGGGCTTCTTCAAACCTCGGTGTCTTTGTGATTTGTGAATTGTATGTTACGCTACTCCCATATATAACATGCTTAAAGGTGTAAGTTTCAGATCCAAAGAGTTGTGGGAAACTGAATTTTGCGGAAAACATGAATTAAAAAAATTAGGAAACAGCCAGCTATGATGCTAGCAGCAACTACCAAGGTAAGTAATTAAAGTGGTATGCGGGGGTGTGGATGACCTTGATTCTTTCCCCAAAAAATATACTTGTATTTTAAAATTTTTTACAAATAATTATTTAATGGTTCAAATTTGAGTACATAAAATGCAATACAGATCAGTTTCTTTCAATACAGTACATGAGGTGCCTCATTGGGTTGGGAGGGTTTTCTTTCCCAAAAATATACTTTATTCAT
Organism: Heterodontus francisci; assembly: GCF_036365525.1. NCBI lineage: Eukaryota > Metazoa > Chordata > Chondrichthyes > Heterodontiformes > Heterodontidae > Heterodontus > Heterodontus francisci. Next base: position 22,806,634 of record NC_090393.1, read on the forward strand.
AAGATTTGTAAAAATACATTACATGACAGTTCAAAATTGACATTACAAAAGGGCAAAATGGATCAGTTTCTTTCTTACCTGAAAACCGGAGTGGCAGTCGGCGGACCTAGGAGGAACCGGGACCGGAGAAGGAGATATAAATAAAGAGCGGGGCTCGAGGCCTACACTTACCCGAAGACCTGAGCAGCAGTCTGTAGCTGTGTCCCCGCGCGCTGGGTTGAAAAGTGGAAAAATATTGTGACATCACGGGAAATCCGTAAGCTGATTAGCTGGTAAGTAACAGCTGTTATTGCCTGTAAATAGCTTAAAAAGTCAGAGAGAAGAAAAGTTCTTTTTTTTTAAACTCTCATTGTTACCTTGTAAGTGGTAACGTTAGTACTACTAAGGTTTTAGTTAGTGTAATTTATTAATAATTACTAATTAGAAAGTGCTGCTTGGACAGAGTGTAAGACTGTGATTGTGTGTTAGGGACTTCACTGACGAGGGGAGGGAGGTGCAGTCTTTCTTTTCTGCCTTTTAAGCCTCCACGGTACAGGGAAAGAAGCTGATTGGCAAGTAACTGGTAAGTATTCTACTTGTTACATTAACAATAATTAGTTTCGAAAGCTAAGTAATGGCAGGGCAGCTCAGCCAAGTGGAATGTGCTTCCTGTGGTATGTGGGAAGTCGTGGATGCACCATGTGTCCTTGACAAACACATCTGCAGGAAGTGTCACCGGCTGCAGAAGCTTGAGCTCCGGGTTTCGGAACTCGAGCGGCAACTGGAGTCACTGTGATGCGTCCACAAGGCAGAGAACTAAGTGGATAGCATGTTTCAGGAGGCAGTCACCCTGGAGCTTAAGAGTGCAAAGGCAGAGAGGAACTGGGTGGCTGCGAGACAGACAAGAAGATCAAAGCAGGTAGTGCAGGAGTCCCCAGAGGGCATCTTACTTTCTAACCGGTATTCAGTTCTGAGTACCAATGGGAGAGGGGGTTCCTCTGGAGAGTGCAGCGAGAGTCATGACCAGAGCACAATGGGTGGCTCAGCTATGCAGGGAGGGAGAAGAAAAGACGAGAGCAATAGTAGGGGATTCTATAGTTTGGGAAACAGATAGGTGTTTCTGTGGTTGCCGACGTGATTCCAGGATGGTATGTTGCCACCCTGGTGCAAAGGTCCTGGATATCACTGAGCGGCTATGGAGCATTCTGGAGGGTGAGGGTGCACAGCCAGAGGTCGTGGTCCACATTGGTACCAACGATATAGGAAGAAAGAGGTAAAAGGTCCTGCAAGCTAAGTTTAGGGAGTTAGGAAAGAGATTAGCAAGCAGGACCTCAAAGGTAGTAATCTCTGGATTACTCCCAAGGCCACCTGTGATTGAGAATAAAAATAGGAGAATACACCAGATGTGTGGCTGCAGAGATGGTGTAGGAGGGAGGGTTCCAGATTTCTGGGGCATTGGGATCAGTTCGGGGAAGGTGGGACCTGTGCAAGCCGGACGGTCTACACCTGAACAGGACTGGGACAAATATCCTTGCAGGAAGGTTTGCTAGTGCTGTTGGGGATGGTTTAAACTAGATTGGCAGGGGGATGGGAACCTGAGGGCAGTTTCAGATAGGATAATTTCAGGGCAGGGAACGGGAGGCAGAAAATTAGCAAGTGACTCTGAAAGACAGAAGAAGCAAAGGTTAAAAAGTGTGCAGCACAGGAATTTGGCAGTGTTAAAAGGTATTTATTTAAATGCAAGGAGTATAGCAAATAAAGCCGATGAGCTGAGGGCACAGATAGACACATGGCAACACGATATTGCTATAACGGAAGCTTGACTTTAAGAGGGGCAAGAATGGCAGCTCAACATCCTTGGATATAGAGTTTTCAGGCGGGATAGAGAGGAGATAAAAAAGGAGGGAGTGTAGCATTATTGGTTAAGGAATCAATTAAAGCTGTGAGGAGGGATGATGTGCGAAACAAATCATCAAATGAGGCCATATGGGTGGAGCTCAAATAAAAAAGGGACAGCCACACTACTAGGAGTGTACTATAGAACCCCAAATAGTGAGAGAGAGGTAGAAGAACAAATATGTAGGCAAATTTCTCATTGCAAAAACTATAGGGCAAAAATAGTTGGGGATTTCAACTACCCCAATATCAACTGGGATTCAAACAGTGTGAAGGGCACAGAGGGCACAAAATTCTTGAACTGCATTCAAGAGAACTTTTTTAGCCAGCATGTAATAAACCCAACGAGAGGGGGTGCAATTCTAGATTTAGTCTTAGGAAATGAAGCTGGGCAAGTGGAAGAAGTAGTGATGAGTGACCATTTTGGAGATAGCGACCATAGTACAGTTAGTTTTAACATAATCATGGAAAAGGACAAAGATAAAACAGGACTAAAAGTTCTAAATTGGGGGAAGGCAAATTTGACAAAACTGAGAGGTGATCTGGCGAAAGTGAACTGGATACAGTTACTTGAAGGAAAATCAGTGGTAAACCACTGGGAGGCATTCAAAAGCGAGATTCTACAGACACAGTGTTGGCATGTTCCCACAAAGATAAAGGGTGGTTCAGCCAAATCTAGAGCCCCCTGGTTATCTAGAAGCTTACAGGGTAAGTTAAAGCAGAAAAAGTAAGCTTATGACAGTCACAAAAAATGTAATACTTTAGAAAGCCTAGAGCAGTATGGAAAGTGCAGGGGTGAAGTAAAAAAGGAAATTAAAAAAGCAAAGAGAGGACATGAAAAATTATTGGCAGGTAAAATCAAGGAAAACCCGAAGGTGTTTTATCAGTACATTAAGAGCAAGAGGATAACTAAGGAAAGGGTAGGGCCAATCAGATATGTACAAGGGAACTTATGTGTGAATGCAGAAGATGTGGGCAGAGTTCTTGATGTTTTTTTGTCTCTGTCTTCATAAAGGAGAGGGATGATGCAGACATTGTAGTGAAAGAGGAGGAATATTAGACACGATAAGCATAATGAGAGAGGAAGTACTAGAGGGTCTGACATCCTTGAAAGTGGATAAGTTGCCAGGGCCAGATGGATTGCATCCCAGGTTGTTAAAGGAAGCCCGAGAGGAATTAGCGGATGCGCTGAGGATCATCATCAAATCCTCACTGGATATGAGTGAGGTGCCAGAGGATTGGAGGTCTGTAAATGTTATACCATTGTTTAAAAAGGGTGCAAAAGATAGGCCAAATAATTATAGGCCTGTCAGTCTGACCTCGGTGGTGGGTAAATTATTCAAATCAATTCTGAGAGACCGGTTAAACTGCCACTTAGAAAGGCACGGATTAATCAGGGATAGGCAGCATGGATTTGTTAAGGGAGGTCATGTCTTACTAACTTGATTGAGTTTTTTGAGGAAGTAACAAGGAGGATTGATGAGGGTAGTGCAGTGGATGTGGTTTACATGGATTTTAGTAAGGCATTTAACAAGATCCCACATGGTAGACTGGTCAGTAAAATGAAAGCCCATGGGATACAGGGAAATGTAGTAGGTTGGATCCAAAATTGGCTCAGTGACAGAAAACAAAGGGTAGTAGTCGACAGATGTTTTTGTGAATGAAAAGCAGTTTCCAGTGGCATTCCACAGGGCTCAGTGTTGGGTCCCTTGCTGTTTGTGGTATATATTAATGATTTGAACTTAAATGTGGGAGGCATGATTGAGAAATTTGCTGATGACACAAAAGTTGGCCGTGTAGTTGATAGTGAAGAGGATAGCTGTGGACTCCAGAATGATATCAATGGTTTGGTTGAGTGGGTGGAAAAGTGGCAAATGAATTCAATCCAGAAAAGTGTGAGGTAATGCATTTGGGGAGGGCAAACAAAACAAGGGAATACACAATAAACGAGAGGATATTGAGAGGGGTAGAAGTGAGACCTTGGAGTGCATGTCCACAGGTCCTTGAAGGTGGCAGGACAGGTAGATAGAGTGGTGAAGAAGGCATATGGAATGCTTTCCTTTATTGACTGAGGTATAGAATACAAAAGCAGGGACGTAATGCTGAAATAAAAGCAAAATACTGCAGATGCTGGAAATCTGAAATTAAAAGCAAGCAATGCTGGAAATACTCAGCAGATCTGGCAGCATCTGTGGAGAGAGAAGCAGAGTTCACGTTTCAGGTCAGTGACCCTTCATCAGAACACTACTCTGACGAAGGGTCACTGACCCGAAACATTAACTCTGCTTCTCTTTCCACAGATGCTGCCAGACCTGCTGAATATTTCCAGCATTTCTTGACATAATGCTGGAACTGTATAAAACACTGATTAGGCCAGACACTCATATAAAACTGAGATGCGAAGGAATTTCTTCTCTCAGAGGGTAGTGAATCTCTGGAATTCTCTACCTCAGAGAGTTGTGGAGGCTAGATCACTGAAAGTGTTTAAAGAGGAGGTAGATAGATTTTTGAAATATCAGGGAGTTGATGGCTATGAGGAGCTGGCACGAAAGAGGAGTTGAGGTCTGGGGCAGATCAGCCATGATCTTATTGAATGGCAGGGCAGGCTTGAGGGGCCGAATGGCCTACTCCTCCTATTTCTTATGTTCTTATTGCGTACAGTTCTGGTCACCACAAAACAGGAAGGACATAATTGCTCTGGAGAGAGTACAGAGGAGATTTATAAGAATGTTGCCAGGGCTTGAAAGTTGCAGCTATGAGGAATGATTGGATCAGCTAGGGTTGTTTTCCTTTGAACAGAGGAGGCTGAGGGGTGACTTAATTGAGGTGTACAAAATCATAAGGGGCCTAGATAGAGTAGACAGGAAGGACCTTATTCTCCTAGTGAAGAGGTCAATTACTAGGGGGCACAGATTTAAGGTGATTGGTAGAAGGATTAGAGGGGATATGAGGAAAAACTTTTTCACCCAGAGGGTGGTAGGTGTCTGGAATTCACTGCCCGGATCAGTGGTGGAGGCAGAAACCCTCAACTCATGTAAAAGGTACCTGGACCTGCACCTGCAAGGCTATGGACCAGGTGCTGGAAGATGGGAGGCTAGTTTTGTTGGCCTGTGCAGACACAATAGGCTGAAGGCCTCCTTCTGTGTCATAGAAAAATTATGTTTTTTTCAGTACAGTACATGAGGGGCCTCATACACTTGCCTGTACAAGTTATATTTACAAAGTACATTTACATTACATGTCAAACATTCTCTGGTGCATACAATCCAAGGGGTTTCTAGCCCATCGATATATTGTGGTGGGAAAGCCTTACACAGTGGCCTTTCCCATTGAAACTTCGTGGCAGCTGCTCCAAGCTTTAGTGTGTCCCTCAGCACATAGTTCTGGACCTTGGAATGTGCCAGTCTGCAACAGTAGTCAACACTCACTCGCTCTTTGCACTGGAAGACCAGTGGGTTTTGGGCAGACCAAAGTGCATCTTTCAACAAGTTGATGATCCTCCAGTAGCAGTTGATGTTTATCTCATTGTGCATCCCTGGGAACAGCCTGTCGAGTATAGAATCCTGCATTACAGAGCTGCTCGGGATGAACTTCGACAAAAAACCATTGCATCTTTTTTGAGACCTGCCTTGCAAAGGCACATTCCAGTAGAAGGTAGGTGATGGTCTCTTCCCCACCACAGCTGCCTTGAGGGCACCGTGTGGAGGCTCCAGGTGTGCAGGAAGGATCTGACAGCGAGGGCCCTTCTCACCACCAGCCAACCTACATCTTGGTGCTTGTTTGAAAGTTCTGGTGATGAGGTACTCTGCCAAATAAGTTTGACGGTCTCCTCGGGAACCATCCAACAGGATCCACCATCTCCTTTCCCCACAGGGTCTCGAGGATGTTACGTGTGAACCATCGCCTGATGGATTTGTGGTCAAAGGTGTTTCTCTACAGTTTTCTCCATGAGGGACAGGTGGTAAGGCACAGTCCAACTGAATGGAGCATTCCGCAGCAACGTGGCCAGACCCATCCTTTGCAACACTGGGGACAGATAGAATCTCAGCACGTAGTGACACTTGGTGTTTGTGCACCAAGGGTCTACGCACAGCTTGATGCAGCCGCACACAGAGGTGGCCATTAGGACGAGGGCGACATTGGGTACGTTTTATCCTCCTTTATCTAGAGGTTTGAACATCGTGTTCCTGCGGACATGGTCCATTTTTGATCTCCAGATAAGGTGGAAGATGCCTTGGGTGAAGCGGGGTATGGAGCAGACCTGTGCCACATAGAGCAACACCGAGAGTGCCTCGCACCTGATGACCAGGAGCTCACCTGTAATGGAGAGGGACTATCGCTCCCACATGCCCAGTTTCTGTTCCACCTTGGCTATAGGCTCCTTCCAGTTTTTGGGGCACACGCCAGTCCCTCCAATTCATATCCCCAGCACATTCAGGTAGTCTGACCTGACAGCGAAGATGACAAAGGATCGGTCAGCCCAGTTCCCAAAAAACATGGCCTCACTCTTATTACAATTTACTTTGGCTCCTGAGGCCAGTTTGAACTGGTCGTACTTGCTCATCAGTCTGCTAATTGACAGCAGATCCGAGCAGAAGATGGTGACGTCGTCCATGTACAGGGGGCTTTGACCGGAGTGCCTGGGATTGTCATCTGCCATTATTCTCCCCATTTGCAAATTTTATCCAACTCTTTCTGTAATCGATGAGCTGCTTACTCTAAAAAAAAATCACTGGCATCTGCAAATTTCACCACTCTGCAATGAGTTTGTGAATTCGTAATTTATGTCAATTAGAAACAGTTGTGGTCCCAAACCCAAGCTCTGGGGTACCCCACACTGTACTTCCTACACCAGCACAACTCCTCAAATGAATGACTGAAAGTTAGAAAACAATTTCTTACCCATTCCCTAATGTTTTGAGTTTAGAAATAGCCTTTCGCAGAATTTTGTCAAATGCCTTTTGTAAATTTAGACACACTACATTGCAGACTTATCACAGTCCACTTGGGTTGCCACTTCCTCAGTGACGTTCAGGAGTTTGGTCAGGCAGGTCCATTCCTTCTGAATCCGTTGACTGTTTTGTACTTGGTTATTATTGTACAAATAATATTCATATTTACTCCTGATACTTAATTCCATTGTTTTATATGAATGGAAATAAGACCAATGTCTCTGTATTAGTATGTGACCTTTTTAAATATGGGCACCAGTCTATTATTACCCTCGTTTCCAGTAATTTTCAGTGCATCAGTGGCTGAAGGGTCAATAACGAGAAGGTGATTGGCAAAAGAACCAGAGGCAATAAGAGGAAAAGCTTTTCTACATAATGTATGGTAAGGATTTGGAATGCACTGCCTCATTGGGTGGTGAATCCAAATTCAATAATAGCCTTCAAATGGGAACTAAATAAATACCTGAAGTAGATAAAATTGCGATATGGGGAAAGAGTGAGGGAGTGAAACTAACTGGATTTCTCTTCGAAAGAGCTGGCACAGACTGGATGGGCTGAATATCCTCCTTCTGTGCTGTACTATTCTGTAATCTCCTGTTTAGAGCCTTTCTGGGATAAATACTACCTATGCCTGAAGACGTGCTTGCATTTGACAAAGATCCGAACTGACGGGCCTCACCTGGCATCCATAATCAGTTCACTTTCCAGGAGGAATTCTTGGATAGGATCAGGAATACTTGTTGATTTCTCAACCCTGTCCTGCCCATCTTCCTAGCCCAAAAGCATTGAGACCAATGGTAACCCCTCTGGTAACATTCTCCCCCGACACAACCCATGGTAAGAACTGCACCTGTCATCTCCTTTTCTGTCAGCATGTACAAACTGAATTATGGTGGGAAGCTGGTTGTTACTTGTAATATTAAAATTCTCATTCTTGTTTACAGGGCCCTCCCTATCTCTGTACCTCCTCCAGCCTTACAACCATCGAGATCTCTGCACTTCTCCAATTCTAGCTCCCTTGTGGATCCTTGATTTTAATTGCTCCACCATTGCTGGCTGTGCCTTCAGCTACCTAGGCCTGAGACTCTGGAATTCCATCCCTAAACCTCTCTGCCTCATGGCAGCCCTCTCCTCCTTTTAAGATGCTCCTTAAAAACTAGCTTTTGACCAAATGTTTGGTCAACTCTCCTAGTGTATGGCTTGGTGTCAAATTTTGTTTGATAATGCTCCTGTGATGTGCATTGGGACATTCATCTTCATCATCTTTGGCCTCCGTGTCTCGAGAGACAATGGGTAAGCGCCTGGAGGTGGTCAGTGGTTTGTGAAGCAGCGCTTGGAGTGGCTATAAAGGCCAATTCTAGAGTGACAGACTCGCCACAGGTGCTGCAGGTAAAATTGGTTGTCGAGGCTGTTACACAGTTGGCTCTCTCCTTGCGCTTCTGTCTTTTTTCCTGCCAACTGCTAAGTCTCTTCGACTCGCCACATTTTAGCCCCACCTTTATGGTTGACCGCCAGCTCTGGCGATCACTGGCAACTGACTCCCACGACTTGTGATCAATGTCACAGGACTTCATGTCGCGTTTGCAGACGTCTTTAAAGCGGAGCCATGGACACCGGTGGGTCTGATACCAGTGACGAGCTCGCTGTACAATGTGTCCTTGGGGATCCTGCCATCTTCCATGCGGCTCACATGGCCAAGCCATCTCGGGCGCCGCTGGCTTAGGGTGTATATGCTGGGGATGTTGGCCGCCTCAAGGACTTCTGTGTTGGAGATACGGTCCTGCCACCTGATGCCAAGTATTCTCCGGAGGCAGCGAAGATGGAATGAATTGAGACGTCGCTCTTGGCTGACATACGTTGTCCAGGCCTCGCTGCCGTAGAGCAAGGTACTGAGGACTCAGGCTTGATACACTCAGACTTTTGTGTTCCGTGTCAGTGCGCCATTTTCCCACACTCTCTTGGCCAGTCTGGACATAGCAGTGGAAGCCTTTCCCATGCGCTTGTTGATTTCTGCATCGAGAGACAGGTTACTGGTGATAGTTGAACCTAGGTAGGTGAACTCTTGAACCACTTCCAGAGTGTGGTCGCCGATATTTATGGATGGGGCATTTGTGACATCCTGTCCCATGATGTTCGTTTTCTTGAGGCTGATGGTTAGGCCAAATTCATTGCAGGCAGCCGCAAACCTGTCGATGAGTCTCTGCAGACACTCTTCAGTGTGAGATGTTAATGCAGCATCATCAGCAAAGAGGAGTTCCCTGATGAGGACTTTCCGTACTTTGGTCTTCGCTCTAAGACAGGCAAGTTTGAACAACCTGCCACCTGATTTTGTGTGGAGGTAAATTCCTTCTTCTGAAGACTTGAACGCATGAGAGAGTAGCAGGGAGAAGAAGATCCCAAACAGTGTAGGTGCGAGAACACAGCCCTGTTTCACACCAATCAGGATAGGAAAGGGGTCTGATGAGGTACCGCTATGCTGAATTGTGCCTTTCATATTGTCATGGAATGAGGTGATGATACTTGGTAGCTTTGGTGGGCATCCAATCATTTCTAGTAGTCTGAAGAGACCACGTCTGCTGACAAAGTCAAAGGCTTTGGTGAGATCAAGGAAAGCAACATAGAGGGGCATCTGTTGTTCACGGCATTTCTCCTGTAGCTGTCGAAGGGAGAACAGCATGTCAATGGTGGATCTCTCTGCTCGAAAGCCACACTGTGCCTCAGGGTAGACACGCTTAGCCAGCTTCTGGAGCCTGTTTAAAGCGACTCGAGCGAAGACTTTCCCCACTATGCTGAGCAGGGAGATTCCACGATAGTTGTTGCAGTCACCGTGGTCACCCTTGTTCTTATAGAGGGTGGTGATATTGGCATCGCGCATGTCCTGTGGTACTGCTCCCTCGTCCCAGCACTGGCAAAGTAGTTCGTACAGTGCTGAAAGTATAGCAGGCTTGGCACTCGATGATTGCAGGGGTAATGCCGTCCTTCCCAGGGGCTTTTCCGCTGGCTAGAGAATCAATGGCATCACTGAGTTCCGATTTTGTTGGCTGTTCGTCCGGCTCATCCATGACTGGCAGAGACTAGGCTTCATTGAGGTGCAAACTGCAAAATGCAAACTGTTGAGAGATTTAAAGAAAGAAAGACTTGCATTTATAACGAATCCTTCATGATTTCTGACCATGGAGGGGGTTTGAAAACGAGGAAGAGAATTTTAAAAATTGAGGCTTTGCCGGGCTGGGATGCAGTGTCTGTCAGCTAACAGAGGAATGGTGGGGTGATGGTAACTTGGTGCAAGTTAGGATAAGGGCAGCAGAGTTTTGGATGGGGTAGGGGTGGGGTGGGGTGGGGAGGGGATGGGTAGTCAGCCAGGAGAGCATTGGAGTAGTCAACCCAACGCCTCTGTCTCTCCATTTGAGGCGCTCGAAAATCTACCCCATTGACCAAATTTTTGGTGTCTCGACCTAATATTTTATGTGGCTGTCATTTTGTTTATAAAGGTCAGTGAAGCACCTCTGGATATTTTAGTACCTTAAAGGCGCTATATAAATGCATTTATTAGAATAGAATTATTGTTGCATTCCGCCAGTAGTAAAACTCTTCATTTTGCTGTCTCTACATTTTTGGGGGAGCGGGTGGAGAAACATCTGGACTGCCGCCCCCGCTTTAAGACAATGCCTGTGATGTTGGCGGAAGGCGGAAGAGAAGCAGTGATGGTGGGTCGGCGGGGAAGGAACTGTGCGGGGCTGCGATCTCTGCCCTTCTCTCGGAAGCTCTCCTACTTTGACGGCGAGTTCGAGAGGCTGTACCGGCGCCGGCTTCTCCCCGTCTCCGAGTCTGAATGGTGCCGGGTGATGGAACCATTGCTGCGTTGCGGGGCTCCTCCGAGCGAGAACCGAGGCGGCGGCGGTGGCGGTGGCGGTGGCCGCGCCAGGTTTGCATTCGCCGCCGGCCTCCTCCTCTTGCTCGGCTGCCTCTTACTATGCAGCCGCCCCGGCGCTAGATTCCTGAGTTTCTGTGGTCGGGCTCTGCTCATTCAGGTCGGTGTCCCTCTCGACATCTACAAGCTTGCACTGAAAATACTTTGATATATATATTTTTTGTAATTACATCAGAGTTAATGTGAGAAAGATTCTAAGAAACACCGTAAATCTTAATCACTAATATGGACCCAACGCCCAAAGAATAGTAGCAGCCCGTTCTGAGCTGGCATCAAATGATCCGCTGAACTCATCAATCTGTTCCCCCCGATTTGTACAGTGCACTTGAGGATAGTTAACTCCCCTAAATTGAATACACTTCTACTTATGCAATTCCTCCCTTTGCTGCTGTGGGTGCGATTTACTGAACAACTTTGGGAACTTCAGAAATTGGGGGGGTGGGTAGCTGTTTATTTTTCTCTTTGAGGTGTCTGGAGAGGGCTTGAGTTTCAAGTGGCCATTGTCTGGTTAGGACTCACCTTTGGTTTGGGGCTCAATTTAAAGTGAAGGGAGGTTTATAAAGTTAATTTTCCAAGTTGTAACATTCTGTTTTAAAGTAAATGTTATGAGCAGTCCTGCATTTTCTGCTTTTGGATCTATAAAATGATCGACTTAAGGTGGCCATTCAGCCTTCTGTGCCTCTGTTGGCTATTTGGTAGAGCTAGCCAACTACTCTCACTCCCCTACCCTCTCCCCATAGCCCTGTAAATTTTTTCACTTCAAGTATTTATCCAATTTCCTTCTGAAAATTATTAATTAAATCTGTTCCCACCAGCCTTTTAGGTATTGCATTCCAGATCACAACTTTGTGCAAAAAAGAGTATTTGCCCATGTCCCCTATGGTTCTTTGCCAGTCGCCTTAAATCTGTGTCTTCTAGTTACGGACCCTTCTGCCACTATAAACAATTTCTCTTTATTTACTCTATTAAAACCATTCATGATTTTGAACACCTCCTTGTAAAATCTCCTCTTAACCATCTCTGCTGTCAGGAGAGCAACCCAAGAATTTCCAGTCTCCACATAACTGAAGTCGCTCATCCCTGGTACTATTCTAGTAAAACCCTTCTGCACCCTCTGTAAGGCCTTGACATCCTTCCTACAGTTGCAGTGGCCAGAATTGGACGTAGTACTCCAGCTGAGGCCTAACCAGTGTTTTATAGAGATTTAACATAATTTCCTTGCTTTTGTACTCTATGTCTTTGTTGCAGCAAAGATCCCACATACTTCAGCAGCCTTCCCGACCTGTCCCACCACTTTCAAAGATTTGTGTACATGCACCCCCAGGTCTCTCTGCTCGTGTACTGCCTTTAACCTTGTGGCATTTAGTTTATATTGCCTCTCCTCATTCTTCCGACCAAATCGTACTACTTCACACTTCTGTTGAATTTCATCTGTTGTGTGTCTGCCTATTTCACTTGTCTATGTCTTCCTGAAGTGTGTTACTATCCTCACTTTTACTTCATTTCTGAGTTTCATGTCATCTAAAAACTTTGAAATTATGCCCTCTAAACCCTAGTCCAGGCCATTAACATATATCAAAAAAAGCAGTGGTCTCAATATTAATCCCTGGGAAACACCACTGTATACTTCTCTCCAGTCTGAAGAGCAACAATTCATGACTACTCACTGCTTTTTGTCCATTAGACAATTTTGTATCTGCCACTGTCCCTTTTAATCCCAGGGTTTTCAATTTTGCCAACACATCTATCATGTACTTTGTCAGAAGCCTTTTGAGTTCCAGAACTTGTAATTTTTTTATCTGGACTTTTGATCTGCTAGGATAAACAGGTAGATCTGACAACTGTTAAAGCTTTCTCTACTTAGCTTAGGGGATATATGTCCAATACCCTTAGGTGAGCTGTCAGCCATGTAGATCAAGAAGGTTATAGGTTTGGTCCATGCACTGTGTATGGTTTGCACAAATTAAGTGTCTTGTTACTCTATTCACTGGATTCAGGATATACTGTACCTAGCAATTATATCCGTAACCAGCCAAGGCATTGGACCATTTAGCAACTTACCCAAAGCAGCTAAATTGGACTCTGTTTCCAGACTGCAGGTGATCACATAGCCCAAAATGTCAAGAACAGCAATATATTGCTAATGCTGGAAATCTGCAATAAAAACAGATAACTGCCTGACCAGCTGAAAATTTCCATCATTTTCTGTTTTTGTTCTTCGACGTCAAGACCCTCGCAGGGATTTTGGAAGAGTGAAGGGAGACATGATTGAAGTATATAAGACCCTTAACGGTCTTGACAGGGTGAATGTGGAGAGGATGTTTCCTTTTGTGGGTGAGTCCAGAACAAGGCGGCACTGTTAGAAAATTAGGGGTCACCCTTTTAGGACCGAGACGAGGAGAAATTTTTTCTGAGAGTTGTGCGACTTTGGAATTCTCTGCCTCAGAAGGTGGTGGAGGTGGGATCATTGAATATTTTACGATAGATTCTTGTTAGGCAAGAGAATCAAAGATTATTGGGAGTACATGGGAGTGTGGAATTCAAGATGGAAACAGATCAGCCATGATCTTATTAAATGGCGGAGCAGGCTCGACAGGCTGAATAGCCTACTTCTTCTCCTAATTCATATGGTCGTATTTTGTTCGTGCTGTTGGGAAGGGTTTAAAATAGTTTGGCAGAGGGATGGGAACCTGAGAATACATTCAGAAATGAGAAAAGAAATGTTGAAAATGGAAGGCAAAAAATTAGTGACTGTCTTTGGAAGGCAGAAGAAACAAAAGCTAGAAAATAGACATGAAGGAGTTTGGTAAAATGGCATATATTTCAGTGCAAGATGTCTAGAGAGTAAGGCAGATAAATTGAGAGCACAGATTAACACGTGGGACTATGATATAGCAGTTACTGAGACATAACTGAAAGAAGGGCAGAAATGGCAGCTCAACATTCCTGGTTACATGGTTTTCAACAAGATGGGGGGAATAAAATAGGGAGGGCCGTTGCAATATTGATTTAAAGAAACAATTTATAGCTGTGAGGAAGGATGATACGGTAGAAGGAGGCCATATGGGATGAACTGAAGAACAAAAAAGGGGCAATCATACCACTGGGAGTGTACTATAGACCCCAGTCAGAGGGAGCTAGAGCAGCAAATATGTAGGCAAATCTCTGAAAAGTACAAAAGCAATCGGGCAGTAATCGGGCAATTTCAGCTACCCTAATATTAACAGGGAAAGAATTAGTGTGAAAGGCACAGAGGGAGCAGAATTTTTTAAATGCATCCAAGAGAACTTTTTTAGCCAGTATGTAGCAAGCCCAACAAGAGATGGGGCACTTCTGGACTTAGTTTTAGGGAATGAAGCTGGGCAGGTGGAAGGGGTATTGGTTAGGGGAGCACTTTGGTGGAAGTGATCATAATTTAGTTACGTTTTGGGTAGTTAAGGAAAAGGACAAAAGTAGACCAGGAATAAAATATCTCAATTGGGGAAAAGCTCATTTTACTAAGCTGAGCTGTGATTTAGCTAAAGTGGACTGGAAACAGCTACTTTTGGGTAAATCAGTGCCAGATTAGTGGGAGGCATTCAAGTAAGAGATAGTGAGGTTCAGAGCAAATATGTTCCCTTGTTTAAAAGAAAAGTGTGGGACTAACATCCAGAGCCCTCTGGGTGTCAAGGGGCTTAAAGGAGAGGATAAAGAATAAAAAGGAAGCTAATGACAGATATTGCAGATTAATCTAGGAGTATAAAAAGTGTAGGGGTGAAATTAAATAGGGAATTAGGAAAGCAGAGAGAGGGCATGAAATAATATTGGCAATTACAAGGAAAGCCCAGTTTTTTAAAATAAATACATGAAGAGCAAGAAGATAACTAAAGAAAGAATAAGGCCTATTAGGGACCAGAAGGGTAACTGTGTGGAGGATGTTGGTATGGTTGTTGAATACTTTGCGCCTGTTTTTACAAAAGAACGGGATGATACAGACATTGCAATCAGGGAGGAGGACTGTGAAATATTGGATGCAATTGACAGTCAGAGAGGAAGTATTAAGGGGTTTAACATCTTTGAAAGTGGATAAATCCCCAGGCCAAGATGAAATGTATCTGAGGCTGTTAAGGGAAGCAAGGAAAGAAATAGCAGAGGCTCTGACTGTCATTTTCCAATCCTCTCCAGCACCACACGTGTAGCCAGAAGACTGGAGACCAGCTAACGTACCGTTATTGAAAAAGGAGAAAGGGATAGACCGAGTAACTACCAGCCAGTCTAACCTCAGTGGTGAGAAAATTATTGGAAAATATTCTGAGGGACAGGATAAACCTTCATTTAGAAAAACACGGATTAATCAAAGACAGTCAGCATGGATTTAAGGGAAGGCTGTGTCTGACTAACATGATTGAATTTTTTGAGGAGGTAACAAGGAAGGTCGAAGAGGATAGTGCATTTGATGTAGTTTATATGGATTTTAGTGAGGCTTTTGATAAGGACCCACATGGCAGACTGGTCATGAAAGTAAAAGCCCATTGGATCCAAGGAAAAGTGGCAAGTTGGGTCCAAAATTGCCTCAGACAGCAAGCAAAGGGTAATGGTCGATGGGTGTTTTTGCGACTGGAAAGCTGCTTCCAGTGGGGTCCCTTGTTTTTTGTGGTATCTATCAATGATTTGGACTTGAATGTAGGGGGGTATGATTAAGAAATTTGCAGATGATACAAAAATTGGCCATGTGGTTGATAATGAAGAAAGCTATGGACTACAGGAAGATATCGATTTATGAGGATGTTGCCTGGACTGCAGAATTTGTTATGAGGAAAGATTGAATAGGCTATGGTTGTTTTCTTTGGAACGAAGGAAGCTGAGGGGAGACCTAATTGAAGTGTATAAAATTATGAGGGGTCTAGATAGAGTGAACAGGAAGGCTCTATTCCCCTTGGCTGAGGGGTCCATAACCAGGGGGCACAGATTTAGGGTAAGATGTAGGAGGTTTAGAGGGGATTCGAGGGGAAATTCTTTTTACCTAGAGGGTGATGGGGATCTGGAACTCACTGCCTGAAAGGGTGGTAGAGGCAGAAACCCTCAACAATTATAAAGTACTTGGATGTAGACTTGAAGTGCTGTAACTTATATGGCTATAGACCAAGAGCCAGAAAGTGGAATTACACTGGATGGCACCTTGTTGTCTGGCTTGGACACGATGGGCCAATTGGCCTCCTTCCTTTGGTGTAAATTTCTATGATTCTTTGAAGATGGCCATGGTTTCTGATGAACCAGTTGTAACTTAACATATTGGGATTGTGTGGCTGTAGTTTTATAAAAATCATTTTTAAATTACTGTTCAAACAATACAGAGAATATTGGCCAGATTTTGAAGAAAGGGGGAAAAACCTATATAGAGGCAGCTCAGTTATAAACTACACATCAGTTTTGTTATTCAGGTTCTAGGCTGAGGATGGTGCTGGCAAGAGGGATTTCAGCCACAAGCCTAGATAGGTGTTGGTACCAGGGATTCTGGCCCACACTAGACTGGTAGGGGATCCAGACCCTGTTTATGCTGTATTGGTGATTTCAGCTGCAGGGTTAGAAATTTAAAAAAAAAGTCCTGGTTCCAAGCTGAGTCTGGTGCTGTCATGAGAGATCCCAGCTATACCTTGGTCAGGGTCTCTGGCTACAGGCCTAGGCAATTGATGGTATTGTGGATCTTGGTCTCAAGTCTATATTGATGGTGGTATTGGGATCCTGGCCCAAGCCCTGGGCAAACGCTGGTATTGGGGATCCTGGCTCCAGGTCAAGGGCAGTGACAGTGCCAGTGCCAGTACTGTGTTTTCCACGTCAGATCTAGGTCCGTCTTTTTCTGGGGTTCCCATTCACCCAATATGAGATGAAAATCTCTTGAGAGGAAGCAAGTTTGAATGATGGAGAATTTCTAATGGAAACATATTTCTTCTTCTCTTCAGTTGCTGCCTTACTGGGACTGGACATTGTACTCCAACACTGACTGCCTGATCAGGAACCCCTATTACTTTGAGAGAGGCCTTGAATCCTTGCAACTCACAGACTGCATCACTGTGAGTTCAGAAGCAGTGTGACATGAGTTTCTAAAATTATACCTTGAGATCCTAATAAAGCTGGAGTGGGACCTCCACAGAGCATTCAAATCTTATTCATAACTCAAATGACATTGGCACTCAGGTTCCCCTTGAGGTCAAGTTTCTTCATTGTGGTCAAGCTATCAAGGGTTGTGATTGAACAAGGTGTCTTTTGTCATCTCCAAAATAATATGTCAACTGGACTGTCTCATGCTCATAATGAAGGTGCACTATATTGAAGCTAACACATTGTCAAGTAGAAAATAAGAAACACAAAGTCCTTTTGACCTAAGCTTATGTTTCCTGTTGGTGATTAAATCACCAGTGCAGCAAAAGGCAAATGGTAATTTGATTTATTTAATTTATGGTAAAATATTTCTTAAGTTATAATGTTTGGAGAACAGGAACTTTCCTGATGGCTCCGTGTATAAAGATTCTTGGTGTACAAGTGGGCAGTGCAGACCAAAAATATCTGGAATTTGGTACCCAGTCTTTGCTGTGGTAGCTCATCTCACTCAGGAATGTTATGGGCACTGGGGCTAATTATAGTGCCCTGTTCAAGGAAGGGGAAAAATCAGCCAGAGTTTGAACTCCTGGTCACTATCCAATGACTTGTGCTGTAAAGTATGCATGTTTGGATATTAAGTTTGGGATAGTATTGGGCACCACAGTTGAGTAGCCTGTCTACACTCTCAATCCAGGTTCATGCATGGATAGCGACTACTTGTAGGATGCCTACCATCTGTGAGCCATACTGTAGTGTCCGTTAGTTTTTTTGGAGGGAATTTGTGCTGATCATTGGGAATTACATGTCCGTCTGCTTTAAGTTGAGTTTTTTTTTAAACCTGACGTGTTTGGGTATCTGTTTAGATATGCCAAAGATACCCAACAGTGGAATCTCTGCGCAGAGTGGATCCAAAAGTTGTTCTCCAGAATTACCTGCGTCAAAATATGCCCCTTATAATAATGGATGGGGCAGAAGAATGGGTTGCGCAAAGAGAGTTTAATGTGCGATTCCTAACCCAGGTCAGTGAGTAAAAAGTTTATTTTAACCTCTGTCTACTGTATTCACTCATGAAGTAGGAATCACACAATGTGCTGAGGGCACAGAGGCAATCCCACAATGGCCAGTGATACTGCATCATGGTCAGCTGAAATTATAACTACTGGACTAGTGCCTAACTAAGATTTAAACTCTGGTTTCCAGGTGTGGGAATTGTCTCCTCAAAATGTTCCATTGTTGTACTTGTTGATGAGTGCCCTATAATGAGATCCTTTGTTCTGTCCCAGAAACACCTAGGCAGGAGTCCTACTGCTTGACTGCTGGAGCTCCCAGACATCTAGTTTGGATCCTAACCACTGCATCTACAGCTAACAAACAAGTACATTAATCCTTGATGTGTGAATAGGTTAATGTGCTCATTTGTAAACTAAATAGTAGTAGATGCAAGAGTTGTTTACGCTTGTATCCAGGCTGATTTCATACTCACGTCCCAAATATCCATCTATTGCTTTCCTTAAGAGCTACTTTTTGAAAAAAAGTCTTTGCCACCATTTCTGGAATCCTGTTCCACATTCAGTCACCCTCTGGGAAAAGTAAAACTTCTAGGTATACAATTTCAACCCTTGCTTCCTCAGTTTTTTCAGCTGCTCCCTGGTTTTACCAGAGGCTGTCGCTGTAAATCCATCTCAGCACTTAGCTCCAGAGTTACAGTGCCCTTCCTGAGTTGAGGGGAATAAGAAACAGTTAATGTCCAAACTTGTGAACCTTGTTAATGCTTTCACTTGTTACCTCTGGTAGATTTAGGGACTTAAAGCCATTCCTTATGAACTGTATGGTTATAAGTTTGTGATCTGTTTGATCTTTGATTTCTTGATCTCAGTGCTTTTGATATGTTTTTCACCAGGGTGTGAGGTCTCCTACCTTGGTTGGTGAAGTGAGGTGACAGAGCAACAAACCTAAATCTCACCTTGCAATGATAGGACTGCTATGCTGGAGCTGCAGGAGTCACTTTACAGTTGGGAATCTGAAACGGCACTGCATTGCTTCCAGGGGAAGAAACTGAATGGGGTTGGGTGAGCGCACATTGTGGGGTGAGACAGGAGAAGAGATGGATTACGCAGTTCCAGGCATGAGGGGGGAGCTGGCGAAATGGTAACATTGAAATCTTGGATGGAGTGGGGAGAGCAGACAAGTAACACTAAGATTTGGGCATGTGGCTGATCCTGAGTTGCTGTCTGTTTTGCAGTTATACAGTGGCCATCCAGTACTGCAGAACACAAAGGTGTGCAGTTATTGGGACTCTCATCACTCACTGGAGAACAGCCCTGGTGCCTTCCTGGAAAAGATCAATCGAAAGGGGCTTGCCCAGTGGGCAATTCAGTGGTAAGATACAAGGCTTGTGTGGTAAATGCTATGTTAGATTCTTCTAAACCTCTGCCGTGATTTCATCAAAACTCAATGGCACACAGAAATGTTTGTCTGTAAAAGTCTTGCATCTAACACCTTGGTTATATCTCAGTGTATCACTTGGCATTGTAACACAAAGTGTATGTTATATTTTGCTTGAGGCAAGAAATCACAACCAAACAGGTAGATGACCTACTAATAAATAAGCAACATTTAAAAGAAAATTGGTAACTTCTTGCTGATTTCTTCTGGCTATGATAACCTGACTTGCCCCCGAAGGAAGGAATGAGGGATTTGCAAGCAGCTGATAATCCACAATATCAAGAGGCCAATTAATTCTTCCCTTCTGCTCAGTCAGAAGGAAGAAAAATGGGATTGCTGCTTCAGTTTTTTTCCCCACAGATAAACTTTGCTGAAAAATAGCAATTAACCTGTAGATGACTATGGGTGTGTATTCTTAAGACTGTGTCCCGACAGGAAATAGTTAAGCAGGTTGAAAAATTTCTCTAATTCAGTTATACTTTGGCCTTCCCTTTTAAGGCAACAATCAGACACCACTGTACTTTAGCAGCTGACATCATTCTTCAAGAAAGTCCATTTCTGCTTTTCGGGAAAGGTTATCAAACTACAAAAACTCTTCTAATTATATTATGCATTGTGCAGTACATAATATAATGTTCCTATTAGAAAACTATTTTCTGACTTAACGGGAGCAATATGTTTATTTTCTAACAGTCTGAGAAGGCTGGATGAAAATACGTCGTACTTCACCCGCCATTTAATATGTATTTTAAGAACACCAATTAAAGAAAAATGAACTTGGCGGTTGAGGGTATGGGGGAATTGGTGCACCCTGTCCAAGACTAAAGAGGTATCCAGCCTAGATTAATGGTTTAAAAGTCCCAAAACTGGTCAGGAATGAGGAAATCCCATCTCTCTAGTATTCCTAACTAACTTACCTTTGAATCCAACAACCTTATCTGGAAGGTTATTCTAAACAATAATTGCTCTTTTGAGTAAGATAATTTTCCTAATATCTTGGCTTAATTACATTTATGTCCTTGTGACCTGATGTACTATAACAATAATAATTTGCATTTATATAACACCTTTTATTATTATGGTTGATGGTCGGCATAGATTCAGTGGGCCGAAGGGCCTGTTTCAGTGCTGTATCTCTAAACTAAACTAAATTATTCCAGGATATTTCACAATGGAAATACACTGCTGAAAAGATGCCAAGGAATCGAGGGAATGGTTCAGCAGGGTGATCTAAAGCAAGGTCAATAGATGAGCCTTGAGAAGGCTTTTAAAGGAGGAGAGATGGAGCTGTGAAGGGATTTAAGAGAGGGACTCCAGAGAGAGGGACCAAGGCAGCTGAGGACTCTGCCACTAATGTCAGGTGAAGGGAGGGGCATGCACAAAAGGCCAGTCAGTGGACTGAGTGCCTGAGAGTTTGGTTTATAAAGCAGGGGAAGGTCACGAGATTGGGTGAAGCAAGGCTGTGGAGGAATTTGGTGAGAATTTAGATGCTCTTGAGATAATATGGATTCACTATCTGTACTTTTCAATAATTGATATCACCTCTGACAGTTGGTTCCATCACTACATTGTGCTTAAATGCCACAAATGGCAGCATAGAGAGTGACTGAGTCCTCCATAGTTACCTTTAGTTCCTGGTTCACTTGACATCTTCTCCATTTAACTGTTACTCTATACTAACAGTTTGAGAACTTTGATTACTGGGTTAACTTGCCAGAACAGCTGCTAAACTTCTCTCTGAACTGAACTGAGTTCTGAAACTTCTACTTTAATCACCAAAAATGTCTTTTTCTGAAACTTCTTCTACTGATGAGCCCCTTTAGTTTTTTTCATTGCTTCTTGTCTCTATTATATGTAAACAGCAAATCTAATACTTCAGCAGTCTTTCCTGTCCATCATTTCTTCAGCAGGATTGGAGTACTTTTTAAGCCATCCATTAAAATCATTACAGCCTTGTATAGCTTTGCTCCAAATTTCTTGACTCTTAACTTTTCAGTTGTGACTCCACACTCAAATTAAAGTTGGCAAATCTCTTGGGGGCTGGGGAGATGCACTTTACTACTCGAACATATCCCTGTGTGGTTAAAAAGGCTCTTAATCATGAATTGACATAGAGCCATATACAGCACAGAAGAAGGCCATTCAGCCCATCGGGTCCTTGCCAGTTCTCCATGGAGCTATTCAGTCAGTCACACTCGCCCACTCGATCCCCGTAGTCCTGCAAGTCTATTTCCTTCAAGTGGCCATCCAATTTCCTTTTGATGTCATTGATTGTCTCTGCTTCCACTACCCTTGCGGGCAGCAAGTTCCTGGTCATTACCACTTGCTGTGTAAAAAAGTTCTTCTTTATATTCCCCCTGCATCTTTTAACCAAAGAAATTCAATCTGTGTCCCCTAGTCCTTGTACCATTAGTTAGTGGGAAGATTTTCCTTGTCTAACTTATCTAAGCCTGTCAAAATCTTGTACATTTCTATTAAATCTCCCCTCAATCTCCTTTGTTCTTTGGAGAACAACCCCAGTTTTTCCAACCTAACCTTGTAGCTAAAATCCCCAATCCCTGGAATCATTCTGGTAAATCTCTGCACCCTCTCAAGGACCCTCACATCCTTCCTTAAGTGTGGTGACCAGACTGGACGCAGTACTTCAGTTGGGGCCTAACCAGAGCTTTATAAAGGTTCAGCATAATTCCCCTGCTTTTGTACTCAATGCCTTTGTTTATGAAGCCCAAGATCCCATATGTTTTACTAACCGCTCTCAATATGTCCTGCCACCTGCAAAGGTCAATGCACATGCACTCCCAGGTCCCTCTGTTCCTGCACACTCTTTAGAACTATGCAATTAAGTATATATTGCCTCCCCCTGTTCCTTCTTCCAAAATGCATCACCTGACACTTGTCAGTATTAAATTCCATCTGCCCCCTCTGCTAGCCTATCTATGTCCTGTTGTAGGTGGTTAATTTTTATTGGAAACATATACTGAAACTACTTTATGATCTGTTTTGAGTCCATAAGGCTTGGCCATTTGCTTTGCATCAATAGCACTGTCATTTAAATCTTTTGAAGATTCCGAAATCGTAAATAAAATGGGGGAGTTTCAACCCTCTCGCATCTGATTCATTTAATAACATTTCCTGCACTTAGTTGATTGCTAATTGGCTGAGTTATCAGAACTGGACTTCCCAAGGATATCATGACACACTGCCACTGTACACTCCCACAATTCTGTACCTGTTGACTCTGCCAATAACCTCCGTCCAGATGTAATCCCACCATCTCAGTTTGGCTTTCCACATAGTCATTCACAGCTGCCACTCATTGTCATCTTCTGAGGGTCCCAATCTTCATCCAAAGGATACATGCCCTGCTGATGCAAATCTTCCTGTAAATCTTTAATTTTGCAGAGCACTACTCCATTGAGATCATGTCTCTCCATATTGTTTCTCATGGATACTGTCTTGGTTTTTGTATTCATCAGTACTCTGTGAAACAGTAATGGTCTTCTTTGAATTAGCAGATTTACTGAATGGGTATGGTGAACTGGCTCAGATTGCGAATGAAGTTCACACGAGTTGGTGTTGCAGATTTGTTGTTTGTGTGAGCTGAGCTGAGGCTGTTGGAGCTCATTTCAGCCATGATATTTAACCATTTAATAGTGACAGAGATATGACAGTTGTTTCTACACAGGAAGAATTGCAACAAAGCAGCTGCAAAGGTGATCCGTGCCTTTTACCAGCGACCCTACTTCCTCCCTCCAGTAGTGGAATTGGCAGAATCCAACTGGTTGCTGATGGCATCGCGAGAAGAGAATGGTGGAATAGAGGACACATTTGTGAAGGTAAAACAGTATTTGCTTTAGTTGGATAAGGATGTGAATGAGTGGTTTGTGATTCATTGCAGTTGCATGAGCATTGATGGGCCTGATACTTTCTCACCTTTCTCAAGTTTTGATTCTGGATGGTATCTGCACAAACATTTCTACAACTGTTTCTGGACCTTAGATAGATGATCAGGTACTGCTTTATTTCTTTGATACTGATAGTTTGTGAGCTTAGTCATTCTGGCAACTAGAGCAGCCATGTGAATTAACCGTGAACTGATAGAGAGAGATGCTGATTTTTTTTTTTGCACAGGTGCGAGATCATGATGGGGATCTGCTGATGTGGATCGCTCAGCTACAGGGGGTCTTTGAGGTTCAGCTCTTACCCAAGGACATATGTGCAAGCACATGCACCCATTACACCCTGCAGCTTTCACCTGGAGAAACAGGTATGCAGGATAGCGATGTGGGACAGTGTGATTTTATATCATATGTATACTTCAGATTCCTATTCTTTCTAATACAGACATGGATTGGTATATGCCAGCAGTGAAATATGCTACCTTACTAATTGCAGACGTTACTCACAAATTCTTGAAACTACTGGTACTTCGAGATGAGTTTCAGCATGTGGATGAACTAGAGCTCCAGGTAACAGTGTGGGCCTTGCATTACCTGCAGATTTAGGTCATCAGTAATACAACAATTTAATGATATCATCAGTAGCCATTCAGTATGTGCATCCTCACCAATATAGCTCAGTATTGCATCCCCTACTCAAACTCATTCTTTCCAATAGCCTTGTCCCCCAAGTCTTCCTCTTACAGTTTTGGTCTTTTATACCACTTTCACTTTGTTCCTTTTTTTTAACATTTTAATTTTAAAATGAATCTTACCATTTATTGCCATGTAGTATGACTGAGATAACATCTCTGTTGCACAGATACACATGGTTTGATGGGAACATTGTAACTGAGAGATTTATTGGACTTATAAATCTTGACTCATGAATGTTATTAGCAGTTCCATTGCCTGGCACACTACTCGGCCTTGCAGATCAGGAAGGTCCCAGGTTTGATCTCTGAACTGTGTTGAGTTAACTGATATTAGTTGGGGCAGCAGTTGACATAATGCAATTAAACTACATGCTCCTGAGCTGTGAAGGGAAACATCAGCTGGGATACTCATTTGTGATCACTGGGGATCAAACCTGGTTCAATGAGGAGTGCAGGAGAGCATGCCAGGCATACCTAAAATTTAGGTGTCAATCCGCGGAAACTACAACACAGGACTACTTACATGCCAAACAGCAGAAGCAGCATGCAACAGACAGATCGCACAACCAACAGATCAGATCAAAGCTCTGACATCCAGCCACATCCACTCATGAATGGTGGTGGACAATTAAACAACTGACAGGAGGAGGAGGCTCCACAAATATCCCCAGTCTCAATAATGGGGAGCCCAGCACATCAGTGCAAAAGAAAAGGCTGAAGCATTTGCAAACATCTTCAGCCAGAATGCCAGGTGAATGATCCATCTCAACCTGAGGTCCCCACCATCACAGATGCCAGTCTTAAGCCAATCCGAGTCATTTCACGTGATATCAAGTAACAGCTGAAGGAACAGGATACTGCAAAGACTATGGGTCCTGACAACCTCCTGGCTATAGTACTGAAGACGTGTGCTGCAGAACTAATTGCACCCCTAGCCAAGCTGTTTCAGTACAGCTACAACACTGGCATCTACCTGATAATGTGGAAAACTGCCCAGTTATGTCCTATCCACAAAAAGCAGGACAAATCCAATCCAGCCAATTACTGCCCCATCCATCTACTCTCGATCATCAGCAAACTGATGGAAAGTGTCATCGACAGTGCTATCAAGCGTCACTTAAACAGCAATAACTGATCACCGATGCTCAGTTTGGTGGGTTCTGGCAGGGTCACTCGGCTCCTGACCTCATTACAGCCTGGGTCCAAACATGGACGAAAGAGCTGAACTCTAGAGGTGAGGTGAGAGTGATTGCCGTTGACATCAAGGCAGCATTTGACCAAGTGTGGTATCAAGGAGCCCTAGCCAAACTGTAGTCAAGGGGAATCCAGGGGAAAACTCTCCACTGATTGGAGTCATACCTAGCACAAAGGAAGATGGTTGTGGTTGTTGGAGGCCAATCATCTCAGCCCCAGGACATTGATGCAGGAATTCCTCAGAGTTGGGGTCCGAGGCCCAACCATCTTCAGCTGCTTCATCAATGGCCTTCCCTCAATCGTAAAGTCAGATCTGGGGATGTTCAGTACCAGTCGCAACTCCTTAGATACTGAAGCAGTCCATGTCCATATGCAGCAAGATCTGGACAACATTCAGGCTTGGGCTGACAAATGGCTAGTAACATTCGGGCCACACAAGTGCCAAGCAATGACCATCTCCAATAAGAGAGAATCTAACCATCTCCGTTTGAGATTCAATGCCATTACCATCGCTGAATCCCTCAATATCAACATCTTGGGGTGGGGGTTACCATTGAACAGAAACTGAACTGGAGTAGCCACATAAATACTTTGCCTACGAGAGCAGGTCAGACTGGGAATTCTATGGCGAGTAACTCACCTTCTGACTCCCCAATGCCTATCCACCATCTACAAGGCAGAAGTCAGGAATATGATAGAATACTCTCCGCTTACCTGGATGACTGCAACTCCAACAACACTCTGGAAGCTCAACATCATCCAGGACAAAGCAGCCCACTTGATCGGCACCCCATCCACCACCTTCAACATTCACTCACTCCACCACCGACGCACATTGGCAGCAGTGTACACCATATACAAGATGCACTGCAGCAACTCACCACGCCTCCTTCGATAGCACCTTCCAAACCCGCGACCTTGTCCACCTAGAAGAACAAAGCCAGCAGATGCATGGGAACACCACTATCTGCAAGTTTCCCTCCAAGTCACACACCATCCTGACTTGGAAATATATCGCCGACCCTTCACTGTAGCGGAATCAAAATCCTGAAACTCCTTCTCTAATAGCACTGTCGGTTTACCCTCACCAAATGGACTGCAGTGGTTCAAAAAGGCAGCTCACCACCACCTTCTCAAGGGTAATTCGGGATGGTTAAGAAATGTTAGCTTTGCCAGTGACACCCATATCCCATGAAAGAATATCCAAACATCTCTGCTGTGTGGTGATGGGGTGAGAGTACAATGGAGTGTGACTGAGATATTCCCTATAGTTGTGTGGCTTGATAACACTAATGTTTAGGCTCACACATGAAGAATGATCACTTGGATGAGGTACATAGGAACAGGAGAAGGCCATTTTTTTCCTTGAGCTTGTTTCGCCATTTAATTAAATTGTGGATTAGAGGCCATGGAATAATAGCACAGTGAAGACCGATACCTTCAGCCGAGAATTGAAGAGTAAAGAAAGAAGGGAACTATTAATGGAGTGTTTGCTTAACTGAATGCATTTTAATGTTTTTTTCTCACCTAGTTGCTGTACCACTTCAGATGTGGGAGGTTCAGTATCGTCCTTTCAGTTCCAATGCCGTTGGACTTGCTGCAACAGGAAACTGGCTTTAAGACTCCAGGTGATGATGGCAGAAGTGATTCCACAAGTATCCAGCTTCAGGGAATCTAGGATTTGGGTAGTGGCCAAGCTGGTACTTGCTGCTCTGAGCTTGCAGAGTACCATTGGAGCTTTGGTTGGACCTTCTCATTTTATTTGTCCTGATGTATCACTGTTTGCAGAATGTTTAAATCCTCACCTTTGTGGGGTGTCTGAAAGTACAGTGTTATAATAAGGTTGGGCTGTTGGATGATGAAGGGATATCTAGCAGCGGTCAAGGCCTGAACTGATTTGGAGGATAGAAAAAAACAGGTGCTACAATAGGTTAGGTATTTTCCTTTATCGTTAAAAGCTGGTCCATCAGTACAAATGGTAATCAATAATGAAATATTGGACTTTATCTCAAAGGGTCTGGAATATAAGAGAGAAAGGGTGGCACAGTGGTGAGCACCGCAGCCTCACAGCTCCAGCGACCCGGGTTCAGTTCTGGGTACTGCCTGTGCGGAGTTTGCAAGTTCTCCCTGTGTCTGCGTGGGTTTCCGCCGGGTGCTCCGGTTTCCTCCTACAGCCAAAGACTTGCAGGTTGATAGGTAAATTGGCCATTGTAAGTAGGTGGTAGGAGAATGGTGGGTAGAGAATATGGGATTAATGTAGGGTTAGTGTAAATGGGTGGTTGTTGGTCGGCACAGACTTGGTGGGCCGAAGGGCCTGTTTCAGTGCTGTATCTCTAAATAAAATAAAAATGATGCTTCAGTTGTACGGAACCTTGATGAGCTCCTATCTGGATTGCTAGGTTCAGTTTTGGCACTTTATTTCAGGAAGGATATATTAGCTTAGGAGGGAATACAGCACACATTCACCAGAATAATATTGGGTTTTAGAGGGTTAAATCAAGACAGGTTGGGTACACCTGGTTTATATTCCTTTGCGTTTAGAAAGTTGAGTGATGATCTATGGTGTTTAAAACATTAAAGCAATTTGATGGGGTTTACTTAGAGAAACTATTTCTGATGGGGCAATCCAGAATAAGAATTAAAATTAGAGCTAGGCCATTTAGGAGTAAAATCAGAAAGGACTTTTTCATACAAAGTGTAATGGAATCTGGAACTTCCTCAAAAGGCTGTGGTTGTTGGGACAATTGAAATATTCAGAACTAAAATCAGTAGATTTTTGTTCAATAAGGGTATCAAAGGACATGGAGCATATTTGAGAGTTGAGGTACAGATCAGCCATGTTCTAACAGAATTGTGGAAAAGGCTCAAGGGGCTGGATGGCCTAATCCTGTTCTTTTGGTTGAAAAACAGTACAGGAACTATATTCCGTCAGCATGCTTTGCTATAGCTGTTCATATCTTAAGTACTTAGAAAGGGAAAATTAAGTCCTTTCTTCTTGATAAACATTAAAATGCAATAAATCTTCTTGCCTCGAAGGTAGACTGGAGAAGTGAAACATTGGATAATGGATTCTTTTTTAAATGGACCCAGAGGGCTACAGATCTCAGAGGAAGACTACCACCCTCGAAAGAGTGAAGGAGAGATGCATAACTTTTCTGAAGGCTGGGGAAGGACTGTAAATGGTGAAGAGGGAGCTGCAGTTCTCTGCAGGAAGGAGAAAAAGACTTGCATGTTTTTGTGCAGTGCTGGAGAAGGGCTACAGTTCCCTGTAGGAAAAAGTTGTAAGTCTGTGTGGGGGAAGGGAAAAGGGCTTCAGATGTGTGAAGGAAGGAGGAGGGGATTACAGGAAAAGGCAGAAGGAGGAAGGAGTCTGTGGATCTCTTCCAGGGAGGATGAGAAAAGAAAGATGGCTGCAGATCTCTTGAAGGTGGGGGAAGTCCGCTGATTTCGGCAGGAATTAGAAGTGTTGAACTTCGAGCTATCTGGGTCTTTTGGGTAAATGAATTTGTAGGAAGTTTTTTGGATCGAGGAATAGCTGCACTGGATCTGAATTAAGATAGTTTGACAAGTTAACTAGGGGTACAAAGCAGACTAATGTTCTCCCACCTCATTCTTTGCTTGTCTTAATGAGTAAACCAAAGCAAGGTGGATCCAAGGGACAGGGCTTTGATCATGGTTTGGGGGATCCAGGGTACCAGGCTTAATTTGTGGAAAGGCAGATCAAGAGCACGAGTGCAGCTATGGATTGAGGATCAGGGAACAGAACATTAATCGCAAGGTGAGAGATTTCTATCACTGGAAGAGTGATTTGTGAATAGAGGAGAATCATGGACTGAGCAGTCTGCTGTACTAAACATATGTCTGACTGAGAGCATGTTAATCATTTGGATTCTGAGTTTGATACACAGCTTGCTACTCAGCAATGATCCCTTTTGTTGCAATAATAGCCCAGATCTCATTCTGTGCAAACAGTCTGCTCTTGTATAGCAGGAATTCTGATTGCTGCCTATTAAACCACAGAACAGTGATCTTAAACAGCACCTTGCTTTGGATTAAACTGTAAATACAGTGATGATTTTTTTATCTAAATTTTGATGACATGTTCCAAACAGAGTCAAGCTAAATTTTATTCATTAAGTGATTCCTCATGGATGTCAAAAGATGAATATGAAACTACAGTTTTGGAAAGATTGTGAAATAAAATTTATTGGGGAAAAAATGGAATTCTTCAACTGTGCTGCATTCTGTTGAGTATTCTGTACTTCATGTAGGTTTTACACATTGAGTTGGTTGGATTTGACAGTGTATCATGAGCTAAATGTACTGGTTTTGGAATATTAAGCTCTAATTTCTAATTCAATGTTTAACAATCCAATGACAGTTTTTTGGAAGAGGACTGAGCCTGTTAAGATCTAAATCTCTTTGCTTTCTTTTGCTGTAGCATCTATAGATCTGTCAATTAATAATTATCCCAATTGTAGTACTGATACTGGTTTAAGGGTAGGTCACTTTGGATAGGGAGAAATTTTCATGCAGACTAATGATTCGATCGTAGAAACAAACTTATGTACAAAATTAGATAATACTAAATTACAATGCAATTATGATTTATAACAATTAATCACAGCATTCACTAACCTGTCCAACAGTTAGAATAGAATTAAACAAATATCTTCAGTACTGTCACAGCGAATTATATGGTCCAGTTTTCTTATGCTCCTTGATAACAAAATGTTGTCTAAACTAACTACCTGAGATTTTAATGAGGAATATGAAAACCAAATGTTCACAGAATTGTTTAAACTGAACAATCATCAGAATCCAGCAAGATTTAAAGATACATTCATTTCTCTTAAGTATTTGAATGTTAAATTATATAGCCAGACAAAAATATAGTGGAATAACCCTTAGAATTCACAAAGCTAGTACAAAAAGTAATTTAAAAGGCTAGTGGAATGTTGGCCTTTGTCTCAAGGAATACAAAGAAGTGGAAGTTATGTTTGTTATTTAAGGTATTAGCTGGACCTGATTTGGAGTACTGCATTCAGTTCTGGCATTGTACCTCAGGAAAGAAATACTGGCCTTGGAGTGGGTGCAACACAGATTCACCTAAATGATACTGGGTTAAACTATGAGGGGAAGTTGCATGGACTTGGCTTGTATTCCCTTGAGTATAGAAGATTAATCGGTGATCTAATTGAGGTGTTCTATTTCCTCTAGTGAGGGAGTCCAGAACAAGGCATAACTTTAAAATTAGAGCTAGGCCATTCAGGGGTGATGTCAGGAAGCAATTCTTTGCACAAAGCATGGTAGAAATCTTAGATTCTCTTTCCCCAAAAAAAGCTGTTGAGGCTAGGTCAATTGCAAATTTCAATCTGAGATTGATAGCTTTTTGTTAGGCAAGTATATTTAGGGTTACAGAATCAAAGCCAGTAGATGGAGATTAGATGCAAATCAGGCATGATCTAATTGCATGGCCTATTCACGATCCCACATCTACACTTAACAAGGCCAATTTTAACATGTAACTGTAACAAAATGACTGAGTTTGATGATACACAGTGATTAATGCAAGTAACATTCATGCCACACAAGTGCCAGGCAATGACCATCTCCAAAAAGAATCTAACCAACTCCTCTTGACATTCAATGGCATTACTATTGCTGAATTCTCCCACCATCAACATCCTCAGAGTCACCATTACCAGAAACTTAACTGAATCAGCCATACAAATACTGTGGCTATAAGAGCAGGTCAGAGGCTGGGAATTCTGCAGCAAGTAACCAGCCTCCTGACTCCCCAAAGCCTGTCTGCCACTTACAAGGCACAAGTAAGGAGTGTGATGGAATACACTCCACTTGCCTGGATGAGTGCAGTTTCAACAACACTCCAGAAGCTCAACACTACCCTGGACAATGCAGCCCACTGGATCGGCACCCCTTCTACCACCTTCACATTCACTCCCTCCATCATTGGTACACAGTAGCAGCAGTGTGTGCCATCTACAAGATGCACTGCAACAACTCACCAAAACTCCAACAACACCGTCCAAACCTGTGACCTCTACCACCTAGGACAAAGGCAGCAGATGCACATTAACACCACCATCTGCATGTTCCCCTCCAAGTCACCCACCATCATGACTTGGAACTTTATTGCCATTCCTTCACTTCACTGGGTCAAAAACCTGGAACTCCTTCCCTAACAACACTGTAGGCATATGTACACCCCAGACTGCAGTGGTTCAAGGCGGCGGCTCACCACCACGTTCTCGAGAGCAGTTAAGAATAGGCATTTAAATGCTGGCCTTGCGAGTGACGCATCCTATGAACAAAAAAAATCCATGCATTTTCTACAGTACAATAGTGACTGCACTTGCAAAAAAAAAGTACTTAAATTGGCTGTAAAGCATTTTGGCATGCCCTGAAGACATGAAAATTGTGAAATAAATGCAAGTTTTGAAAAAATTCTTTTGTGGAGCATAAACAGTGACGTGGACCTGTTGGGCCGAATGGCCTGTTTCCGTGCTGTAAATACTTTCTAATACTTTTTAATTCGTATAAATGATTTCTTGAATTTGAATGGAACGGCTGGGAACAATTCATAAGGCCACATACCATTAACACCTACAAAACATCAGAATCAGTAATTGCCTAATTAGTCTAATTTACAATAACTAAGGTGACTAAATTCTTTTAAACTACAAAGTCATCCTTTTAAATCATAGGTATTTTATGTTGAAATAAAATGAGACAAATTTCACAATTTATGACAGTTATATGGGTGTTTGCCATTCAATGCAAATTTTATATTTTGTAGATCATGCTTTGTAGATAAGAATTTTTTGTAGGTTCTGAATGCAGAATTTAGAAACTTTTTTTGTTCGTTTGTAACTAGCCAGCTCAGCTGTGGATCTCAGTAGGTTGGGCATCTTGCTGATTTGTCTGTGTGACTGAGCAGTACAAAGCACTTTCTCACAGCATGAGTGTTTCTGATGGTATTTCCATATGTTCCTGCTGCAATTCAATATATTCCCCCATCTTTCTTTTTGAGGTAGAAAAGGAATATATGTTGACATGGCTAGATGAAGTAAGGTGGGGGGAGACTCCTGTGAATCATAAACACCAGCATAGACCTGTTGGGGTGAGTGGCCTGTTCCTGTATTGTGAACATTCTATGTAATTAAAAACATACCTCAGTGTATTAGGGCATAGACCGGCACCACAGGGATGATGAATATAGCTCTAGTACTTAAAGGATAAAGACACTAATGTAGTTTGGAATTCTGACCACCTTCCCTGGCCCCCTAGCATATCATATATGGTTATGGCAGATGCATCTACTGAAAGATAATAAAATCTAGCAGCATTATCAGATGTTATAATAAAACTGCCTTCATCCAGTCTATAGTACTTTACACATTCGATATCTTGAAGCAAATTTCCAGCAGAATATTGCCTAAAGTGTGCATGATAAGTGGATACATCTGCATTTTGGATTTTTTTTTAAACGTTCTTAAAAAATGTTGTGATTGCATATTGTGAAATAGGTGTTTGGATTCATGTTCATTACTGTGATTTCCTCAACCCACCCCCTCCAGTCTCTCTCTCACTGGGCTGTATCACTTTTGTGTCATGTAAATGTCAGATACCTCCACATTGAAAATGAAGGAAAATCACTGAGGGACCACCACAATCTACTTTCACAGACTTCCTCACAGCATCTAAGTTCAGTATTCAATGACCCAGAATTTTGGGCATGCCCAGCTTACATTCCCTGTGCCTGATTGGCAATGCTCCTCCGATACTGGGCCTCTGCTCTCGTTATAATAAAGCTGATGCGATGTCAGAGCCCGAGTGAAGAGTGGTGTAATATCGAACTGCTGCTAGCATCACACCAGGCCTCAGGTAAGTGGATCCAGGGATTGGGGATGGAGTGAGATTTCAGGGATGAAGGGGATCAGGGGTCAAGAAAAGAGTTTTTTTTTGGGGGGGTGGAGAGAAGAGGGTTGGGAGTGACCTGTGCCTCCTGGCTCCACATTCAGATAAGTAAGTGTAGGAAATTTACCTTGTAGGTTGCAGGCAACCCCCATGGTTTGGTTTCCCTGAGCTTGACAAAACCAATTGTGGAGGCATTAGAACACTTATTTGCATATGCATAGCAACTCTGCCTTTTTCAGGAGTGTGTAAAGAACACCTACTCTTTCTTTTCTCAATATGGCAGGCAACACACCTTGGGACAGTGATGTGTACCATTTCCTACCTGCCATACGAGGAGCTCAGTAGACCTGTTGGCACCCACAAAATGGGAAACTGAGTGGGCAAATTTATAGGCCATTATGTATTATGCCAACTGCAATGTATTATTCTTGCATAAGATGGCAGCATTCCCATCACAATTCATAAATTCAAATTTTATTTTTGAGTATAAGCAAGTTTATGCCTGGAGCTAGTGTTTGCTACTCGGGGTTAGCATTAGAGAAGTTTGTGAAGCGATTGACATGCGATACAGTGGTTTCAAATCCAATTTGAGAAGAAGCTCCAACTGCATCTCTAAAGGCAGTCATGATGAGACAATAAATTTGATTATCGTTAGTGCACCAAAGGCTTACCAAGATTAGGAGGCAAATTAGGGGGCTGGCCCAAGGAGTAGTTTTTAAGGAGACCTTTGGAGAGAAAGATGAAGCAAAGGTTAGTCAGTGACAGAATTAGTGAGAACTAAATGGCCACCAAATAATGAGGGGTTGGGGGCGGTGGAGAATACACAGTAGACCAGATCAGAGAGTGCAAACAGATACACAGGACTACAAAAGATTAAGTGGAGTGAGGCCATGTATTTTGAAATTGATGTGCTGAGGGACAGAGAGCCTGTGGAGATTGGCAATTATAGAGGTGATAGTTTATCCCAAAGACTTGCTCACCTATCAGCACCAGAATTCTGGATGAGTTGAAATTTATATAGGGTAGATCTCTGGTAGAGAGCATTGTTGAAATTGAGTCTAAATATGATAAAAGCATGAATGAGATACAGGGGTTGAGGGAGGGATGCAAATGAGTGATAATCCAGAGTGCAAGTAGATAGTTTTGGTGATGGAATGGATGACACTGAGTCATATGAGGCTTTGAGTCATAATAGTACATGCACGGCAACACCATGTCCTTACTTAAGCATCCCTGCCTTGTCACTGGGTCAAAATCCTGGAACTCCCTCCTGTATTGTGGAAATACCTTCACCACATGGACTACAGTGGTTTAAGAATTAGACCCACAACTACCTTCACAAGAGCAACTAGGGATAGGCAATAAATGCTAGCCTTGCTAGCAAAGCCCATATCCCAAAGAATGATTTTTAAAAACTATTTACCCCAGTCCAAATATGCAGATGATACTAAAATAGGAGGCATAGCAAATCATTGTAAGGACCAGAAAGCTGCAAGGGGGTGCTGATAAGATGGTGGAATTGGCAAAAAAGTAATTCAGTGGCAGTAAATGTGAGTTGTTACATTTTGTTGAAAATTTAACAATTATATTTTGAAAAGGGAAGGTTGGGCGATGTGGAAGAGAAGAGGAATTTGGGAGTTCAGGTTCATAAGACATTAAAATTAGCACCTCAACTGCAAAAGGTAATTTAAAAAAGCTAATTGAAACTTGGATTTATGCAACGAGACAGAATATAAAAGCTGATGTAATCAAACAATCTATAAAATCTTAGTGACAGTGCAGTTATAGTACTGTGTAGTTTTGGGCTCCATACTATAGGAGGGATGTTGAAGCAATAAAGATCACTTAGATCTGGACAAATTGCAGTTGCCATGTTATGAGCATATCTGTACCACAATATATCCAAAATCAAAATAATGTGCATGTTGGAAATCTGAAATAAAAATAGAGAATGCTGGAAACAGCAAGTCAGGCAGCCTCTGTGGAAAGAAAGTTAATGTTTCAGGTCTATGACCTTTCATCAGAACGGAAAGTGAGAGCTTTTAACAGTTTTTGAGCAAGTGTAGAACCGGGGGAAATGTGTATGTAGGCCAGGGGTGGGTGGAGGAAAGAAAGGGAAATGAAACGAAAATGGAGGCTGTGAGGTACACTCAGCTCAGGCAGTATCTCTGAAGAAATCAAGAGATTATCATATTACTTAAGATCTCAGACTTAAATTCATAATACCCTCAACTTTAAAACTCCCAAACTTGTTTACAGATCCCTCCATGACCTGGCCCCTCTCTCTTTCTAATCACCTACATCTATCACTGGTGGCTATGCCTTCAGCTACCACTCCCAAGCTCTGGAATTCTCTCCCTCAACATCTCTGTCTTTCTACCACTCTCCTTAAAACTCTTTGACCAAACTTTCAGTCCTAATGTCTCCTTAGGTGGCTCGGTGTTAAAGTTTGTTTGATAACACTGCTATGAAGCACCTTGGGATATTCCACTGTGTTAAAGGCGCTATATAAATACACACTGTTGGGAATGTTGATAGTCCCTGTCCAGTTACCTACTGCAAGGCGCACAACGAAATGGCGAAGACGCCGAACGGACCCAGAGAGTGACGCATGCGCCATAAAGCCGAGTCCAAAGCGTGGGGGCGGGGAGTACAGACGTGCGCTACGTGACGCAATCACGTAATCGTTTTATTCAAATGAGTTTTTAAAAGAACTGGCCGCTGAGCGGAACCAGTGCGCGATGGCTGGATAGCGGTGCCGCCACTAACAGCAGCAACGGCGATCAGGCCGCTTTCGTCAATTCATGAGGTAAAGTCGGGCTGTTTTTTTGTGGAAAAGTTCATAGACCAAAAGAAAAATGATAGTTTAGTGAGTGAGCACCATCCGTTTCCGTTCCTAATTTTATATGAACAAATGCACCCCCCCCACCCCCGCGGCAGCTGCGCTGGGAGAATTGTGACTGACACACGCCGAGGTACTTGGACCTCTCACTGTGCCGAGGCAAGTCCGGTCCAACTATCCCAGGCTGAGGGTCTTTCTGTGATGTTTTCGCTCGGGGCGAAAAGAATGAAAGATCGTGTGAACTCAGTCTCAGCGTTATGCGGCTGTGGCCGACAGGGAGGTCGCGACTCTACTGGTGCCTTACTATTGAGGTCCAGAAAAGCGACTCGCACCCATGCAGCCTGGTACCTGGAGAAGGGATTACACTTGTGTCGCAGAATAGATTTGGGGAAAGCCTTTTGGTCAACGTACAGGCTCGCAAGACAAATGACTGCACTTATGGGACACTGCATTGATGCAAACGTGAAGGTGCACAATTGAGTGAGTGTGGTGGCCTTGGTTTACATCAGTCACATTAAACATTCTTGGGGTTTGTAGGCAGTTTTCCTGGCCAACCTATATCCTTCAACCAACATCACAACATTTCAAAAGTACTTCATTAGTTGTAAAATGCTTTGGGACGTCCTTAAGGACGTGGAAGATACTAGATAAATGTAAGTTCTTTTGCAACTCCCATCTAATTCTAATTTCTGGTCCATAATTTGTTGCCACGCTCACCCCAATGTTGTCTTCATTGCTGTCATTTTCACAGGTGAAGCATAAATTGAGAATTGTCAAGAAGGCACCAGGGTCACTGTCCTGCCCAGAGCCTCCAACCTTGTCTTCATGGTGCTAAGAGCATATGCTGGCTGCAAGGTACAGGGAAGATGAGTCTCCTTAGTACAAAACTATGGGAATCCACTCAGAACTATAAAACTGACAAGCGGTACTGTTTAAAATTGAAGGGCCCCAGAATTGACTAGGACCTCAAGGCATAGGCCTCAATGCATGTGTATTAATGTGCCTCTGGTTTGCATATCTGGGGGAGAAGAGAATAAAGGGATACCTAGGTAGGATGAATAAAGGTAATTCGATTGAGAGGAGACTAGTATTGGAGTGTAAGTACTGGTGTATCCCCATTAAGCTGAGTGACCTGTTTCTGCGCTCTCGATTCTATGTGAATAGTACATAAATACCCTGACCATTACCTCAACACTCTCCTCTTGGGAAGATGCCACTATTAAGTTTTAATTGACCACCTAAAGTTAAATCTTTTTAAGATGTATATACCTATATTTTACAGGAATGATCAATAATATTGTGCATCCTTTACATTGCCCATCTGTCACAAAAGCTGTTGAGTAAACCGGTGAACAGCACGTGTTCATACTTCTGATCAACGCTTCTGATATAGGAACATAGGAAAATAGGATGTGTCCCCTGGTTCGAAACCCCACCCCAGACAGGGGAAACATTCTTCCTGCATCAACCCTGTTGAGCACTCTAAGAATTTTATATGCTTCAGTGAGATCACCTCTCATTCTTCTAAACTCTAGAAAGTACGGGCCCAGTATCCTTAATCTCTTCTCATAGACAGTCCCACCATCCCAGGGATCCGACTGGTGAGTCTTTGTTATGTATTCCTTTATCCTCAACAGTGGATTCCCCCCCGCACCATGGTTGATGCAGTCCTCGACTGTGTCCATTCCATTTCCAGCACTTCTGCTGTCACCCCTTCCCCCTCCCTCACAGAACCATGATAGGGTTCCCTTTGTCCTCGCCTTCCACTCCAGCAGTCTCTATACCCCCAGCCTCCATATTCAATGGATCATTCTCTGCCATTTCCATCTCCTCCAGCATGTTGCCACCACCAAACACATCTTCTCCCCCCCCTTCAGCATTCCGAAGGGATTGTTCCCTGTTCAGCACCTTAGTCCATTCCTCAGTTACCCCTCCCCTTCCCATGGCACTTTTTCATGCAGGCACAGGAGATACAACACCTCCCCTTTTACCTCCTCCCTTCTCACCGTCCAAGGCCCCAAGCACGCCTTCCAGGTGAAACAGTGATTTATGTATACTTCTTTCCATTTAGTATACTGTATTCACTGTTTACAATGGGGTCTGTTGTACATTAGGGAGACCAAATGCAGATTGGGTGACCACTTTGTGGAAGACCTGTTCAGTCTGAATGCATGACCCTGAGCTATGGGTCATCTGTCATTTTAATTCTCCACCTTGCTCTCACGTTGATCTCTCTGTCCTCGGCCTACTGCAGTGTTCCAGTGAAGCTCAAAGTAAGCTCCGGGAACAGCATCTCGCCTTTCGATTATGCACTTTACAGTCTTCCGGACTCAACATTAAGTTCAACAATTTCAGGCCATAATCTCTGCCTCCATTTTGTTTCCTTTTCTTTGCAAGTTTCGGACATTCCCATGTTTTTATCTTCTCTTTGCTTTTGGACAGCAGCTGTTCCTCATTCTGCGATTCACACCTGCTTTAGGCACATCTTTTTGTTTCTTTATTTTCTTTCTTGTCCCATTACCACTCCTTTTGGCCCTGCCTGACTAACTCTTTTGTCATTTAATCTCTCCTATCTTCTACCCTATCGCAGACCTTCCCTTTTGTTCTTTTTCCCACCTTCCTCCATTTCACCTGCTTAAAACCAGTTCAATTTCTAACTTCTCCTAATTCTGATAGGTCATCGACCTGAAATGTTAACTCTTGTTTCTCTCTCCACAGATGCTATCAAACCTACTGTGTATTTCCAGCATTTTCTGTCTTTCTTTATGTTCATACTTGATGGCTACCCAGACGCACAATAAGGTACTCATTGTGATTGAGTAGAAATAATGATTGAGATAGACTGTAGGGATCAGCATTCAAATATGGTACTTTCAACAGTCTGCTGGAGTTACTGAAACTTTTTAGAACTTTTTGTTTAATGCTTTGTTTTAGAATAACTTCTGAATGATTGGTGCAGATAATGAGTTGTAAATATTTTTGTGTGCTTTAGAGGCAGTGAACTTTTTAATTGATTTCATGTAGAAAGCTTGTGTATTTATTTTTTTTCATAGTTTTTTCTGGCATTCTAGTATTCTTCAATTATACTTGCATACACAGTTCTAAAAATCTTCTAGTAAATTAGAAATATAAGGTTCTTTCATGTACAAGAGGATCACTGGATTGGGAAAAGACCTCAGAAATGTGCCCCACAGAGTCACCTAGTGGTCAAATCCTGCAAGTATGCAGTGACGGTTGAAAGCTCTTTTTAGAGAGCAGGCACAGGCACAGCGGGCCAAATGGCCTCATTGTGTATGATTCTACGGTTTGAATAGTGACTTAGAAATTTACAATGGTAAATGTTGACTGAAATGTGTGACACAAAATCATGACATCAAGCGTTATGGTTTGCGCTCGGAAAATACTTGCCTTATTCAAGATTTCTAACTATGCAGCTATAATTAAAATACTTGCTTCTAGAAAGTATTTTATGTATATTCCGAAGGCATCACTTGGGTACGTAAATAAAATAGTGATTGGCTGAAGTATTTGCTTATCTATTAAGTTACCATCAAATATCCAATTGACAATGTAAACTAAAGTAGAAAAATGGACCTGAACTACGAATAGCTAGTAGAAAAACAGTTAATCAAATTCCTAAGTCACTTGGCCAAACAGAAGCCACAATCGGCAATTCCTGGTTACAAAGCTATCTATAGAAAAAGGCACTATTTAAAAAATTATGACCCTGCTTCTCCCTCAGGCCTAACTGATGTCTCCATCTCAGATGCATGTATCTCAGATAAAACCAGTAATTTTACAAAGATTCACATGATGTTTGAATTGAATAGAATGGCATGACTCCTTAATCGGTACCAAACACTCTGATGCTCTTTTAGGCAGGTGATCACAATCAAACAATACATACCAAGGTCCCCCCGATCCATGCATGCTTGCCTTATCCTGAATTGTGAATGTCAACTACACTAGTGCAATTCCTTTTGCAGCCTTGAAAGCCAGCTCATAGTACCTAACTTTAACATTCTGAATTGTGGCCAACAAGAAACATTCCAATAAGTAAACCATCAAAATGTTGAATTTTGTTACATTATAAGATGAAAATAAATTGGGGTGTGTATCCTCACAAAAGTCTAAAAGTTAGTGGGAAAGATATAGATGAGCAAATTTGTAGGGAACATAGAACCGTACAGCACAGTACAGGCCCTTCGGCCCACGATGTTGTGCCGACCCTTTAACCTACTCTAAGATCAAACTACCTACATACCCTTCATTCTACTATCATCCATGTACCTATCCAAGAGTCACTTAAATGTCCCTAATGTATCTGCTTCTACTACCGCCGCTGCAGTGCATTCCACGCACCCACCACTCTCTGTGTAAAGAACCTACCTCTGACATCTCCCCTAAACCTTCCTGCAGTCACCTTAAAGTTATGCCCCCTGGTGATAACCCTTTCCGCCCTGGGAAAAAGTCTCCGGCTATCCACTCTATCTATGCCTCTCCATCTTGTACACCTCTATCAAGTCACCTCTCATCCTTCTTCGCTCCAATGAGAAAAGCCCTAGCTCCCTCAACCTTTATTCATAAGACATGTCCTCCAGTCCAGGCAGCATCCTGGTAAATCCCCTCTGCACCCTCTCTAAAGCTTCCACATCCTTCCTATAATGAGGCGACCAGAACTGAACACAATATTCCAAGTGTGGTCTAACCAGGCTTTATAGAGCTGCAGCATAACCTCGTGGCTCTTAAACTCAATCCCCTGTTAATGAAAGCCAACACACCATACGCCTTCTTAACAAC
This sequence comes from Heterodontus francisci, assembly GCF_036365525.1. Classification (NCBI taxonomy): domain Eukaryota; kingdom Metazoa; phylum Chordata; class Chondrichthyes; order Heterodontiformes; family Heterodontidae; genus Heterodontus; species Heterodontus francisci. The sequence continues at coordinate 22,847,286 of NC_090393.1, forward strand.
CCTATCAACTTGGGTGGCAACTTTGAGGGGTCTATGGACGTGGACCCCAAGATCCCTCTGTTCCTCCACACTGCCAAGAATCCTGTCTTTAAGCCTGTATTCTGCATTCAAATTCGACCTTCCAAAATGAATCACTTCACACTTTTCCAGGTTGAACTCCATCTGCCACTTCTCAGCCCAGCTCTGCATCCTGTCAATGTCCCGTTGCAACCTACAACAGCCCTCCACACTATCCACAACTCCAGCAACCTTTGTGTCATCGGCAAACTTACTAACCTAGCCTTCCACTTCCTCATCCAAGTCATTAATAAAAATCACAAAGAGCAGAGATCCCAGAACAGATCCCTGCGGAACACCACTGGTCACCGAGCTCCAGGCTGAATACTTTCCATCTACTACCACCCTCTGTCTTCTATGGGCCAGCAATTCTGTATCCAGACAGCCAACATTCCCTGTATCCCATGCCTCCTTACTTTCTGAATGAGCCTACCATGGGGAACCTTATCAAACGCCTTGCTAAAATCCATATACACCACATCCACTGCTCTTCCTTCATCAATGTGTTTTGTCACATCCTCAAGAATTCAGTATGGCTTGTGAGGCATGACCTGCCCCCCTCACAAAGCCATGCTGACTATCTCTAATCAAACTATGCTTTTCCAAATAATCATAAATCCTGTCTCTCAGAATCCTCTCCAATAATTTGCCCACCACCGACGTAAGACTGACTGGTCTGTAATTCCCAGGGTTATCCCTATTCCCTTCTTGAACAAGGGAATAACATTTGCCACCCTCCAATCATCTGGTACTACTCCAGTGGACAATGAGATCGTAAAGATCATCGCCAAAGGCACGGCAATCTCTTACCTCGCTTCCCGTTAAAACCGTGGGTATATCCCATCTGGCCCCGGGGACTTATCTATCCTCATGTCTTTCAGAATTTCCAGCACATCCTCCTTCTTAACATCAACTTGTTCGAGCATATCACCCTGTTTCACCGCTGTCCTCACAAACGACAAGGTCCCTCTCACTAGTGAATACTGAAGCAAAGTATTCATTAAGGACCTCCAGCACAAGTTCCCTCCACTATCCTGATCGGCCCTACCCTCACTCTGGCCATCCTCTTGTTCCTCACATAAGTGTACAATGCCTTGGGATTTTCCTTAATCCTACCCGCCAAGACTTTTCATGTCCCCTTCTAGCTCTCCTAAGTCCATTCTTCAGTTCCTTCCTGGCTACCTTGTAACCCGCTAGAGCCCTGTCTGATCCTTGCTTCCTCAACCTTAAGTAGCTTCCTTCTTCCTCTTGACTAGCTGTTCCACATCTCTTGTCATCCAAGGTTCCTTCACCCTACCATCCCTTCCTTGCCTTATCGGACAAACTTATCCAGCAGTCGCAGCAAGTGCTCCCTAAACAACCTCCACATTGCTGTCGTGCATTTCCCTGAGAACATCTGTTCCAATTTAAGCTCCCCAGTTCCTGCCTAATAGCATTGTAATTCCCCTCCCCAATTAAATATTTTCCCATCCCGTCTGCTCCTATCCCTCTCCATGACTATAGTAAAGGTCAGGGAGTTGTGATCACTATCACCGAAATGCTCTCCCACGGAGAGATCTGCCACCTGGCCTGGTTCGTTGCCAAGCACCAAATACAACATAGCCTCCCCTCTAGTCGGCTTATCTACGTATTGAGTCAGGAAACCTTCCTGGACACACCTGACAAAATCTGCTCCATCCAAACTATTTGCACTAAGGAGGTTCCAATCAATATTAGGGAAGTTGAAGTCACCCATGACAACAACCCTGTAACTTCTGCATCTTTCCAAAATCTGCCTCCCAATCTGTTTCTCCGTGTCTCTGTTGCTATTGGGGGGTCTATAGAAAACTCCCAGTAAAACTCCTTTCCTGCTTCTGACTTCCACCCATACTGACTCAGTAGACAAACCCTCCTCGACGACCTCCCTTTCTGCAGCTGTGATACTATCCCTGATTAGCAATGCCACTCCCCCACCTCTTTTACCTCCCTCCCCTATTCCTTTTGAAACATCTAAACCCCGGAACATCCAACATCCATTCCTGCCCCTGTGATATCCAAGTCTCCGTAATGGGAAATTACGGAGAGGTGTAAAACCTATAGAGTAGTGATAATGGGGGACTTTAATTATCCTAAGATAGACTGGGGTAGTAATAATGTAAAGGTCAGAGCCCGGAAGAGTTACTGAAGTTTGTTCAGGAGAATTTTCTTGATCAGTATCCAGCCCAATGAACAAGAGCATCCCTGAATGACAAGACAGGTAGAAAGTAAGATGAAGCAGAAAAAGGGGGGTACATGACAGATGTCAGGTTGATAATACAAATGGGAACCAGGCTGAAAATGGGAAATTCATAGAGGAAGTAAAAAAGGAAATCCGAAGCAAAAAGAGAGTACGAGAGAGGACTGGTAACTAACATAGAAGGGATTCAAAAGTCTTCCATAGCATATAAATAGTGTTAGGGTGGTAAGGGGTGTGGGTGGTTCCCACTGTTCACCCTCCCAACAGTCCGCAATTGGGGTTTTATTTAAAATAAGAAGTTAGCACCTGAGTGTTTTTAGGGTCAAATAAACAGCCAAGTGATAGGTTTTCTTGTAGGTTTAAAAAAAACTCTTTATTTTTACACAATTCCTGAAATGATTGTAACCTCACTTATGCACACATTCATTCACACACTCGCACGCACCCACACACTGGATAGATAGAGAGAAAAGGATAGAATGTAGTTCAAAGTGAGGTAGGTGTTCGTGGTTTACAGTAAATCAATTGAAATCTTCTCAGGAGGACAGCCTCTTTTAAAGGTGCAGGCCTGGGTGTTTGTAGTCTTGAACTTGTTGAGCTGTTGTAGATATCTCTCTCTCTCTCTCTCTCTTTCTCTCTCTCTCTCTCTCTCTCTCTCTCTCTCTCTCTCTCTCGTCTCTCTCTTTCTTCTCTCTCTCTCTCTCTCTCTCTTTCTCTCTCTCTCTTTCTCTTCTCTCTCTTTCTCTCTCTCTCTCTCTCTCTCTCTTCTCTTTCTCTCTCTCTCTTCTCTCTCTCTCTCCTTTCTCTCTCTCTCTTTCTCTCTCTTTCTCACCTTCTCTTCTTTCTCTCTCTCTCTTTCTTCTC